>NC_057804.1:10273647-10539433 GCF_018294505.1 Triticum aestivum
GTGTGCGAAGGTGTAGCTGGTGGGTCCCAACAGTCGGGGGGCGAATTGTTTTTTTCGGACGCACTTCCTTGTGTGCAAAGATGTAGCTGGTGGGTCCCAGCAATCAGGGGGCGAATCGTTTTTTTCGGAGGCACTTCCTTGCGTGCGAAGATGTAGCTCGTGGGTCCCAGCAGTCAGGGGGCGAATCCTTTTTTTGCGAAATACGGTGGCCCGTCCGGTGGGTCCCCGCTATCAGGTGGAGGAATAATTATTTTACGCGTAATAAGGAGGCACTTCCTTGCGGCTGCCGTGGACCCAGCTGTCAGCCTCTCCACGTACAGTCCACGTCCGATGGAAGTCGTTCCTTGACCATGTTGACCACGCCGCGCCGAGAGCACCACGGCGGTGGACGATGGCGAGGCCTAGGAAGGGGACGACGCAGAGCCGGGGAAGACGCGGTAGTGGATGCTCACGCGGAGAGGAGTACGAGGGTTCACTGGTTCAGCTGTGCTGTCGTCGCCGCAGAATAACAGGGGGTGTGGGTGAGTAGAGGGATGGCCTGGCCAGCGGTGGGAGTAGTAGGGGGAAGTGAGGCCTCCGCGGCACCACAGCAGGCCACGGGAGGCAGGAGCACGAGGCACGACCGGCGCTGGTTTGGGCGGCTGGAGCAAGAAGACCAGAGGTTGAAGAAGCACGACGGCCGTTGGATGGACATCGTACGGTCACTGCAGCTAGAATCGTTTATTATTGACTAAGTTGACAAAGCCCTTGGTACGTCAACTTAGTAGGCCCACAGGTCAGCTTCTGAAACGGTGCGCCCCAGATGTCAGGGGGAGGAATCATTTTTTGGGAGGGTGAAGCTAGAATATCCGAGATTGAAGAAGAAGCACGGCATCCGTTGGATGGACATCCAACGACCACTGCTGCTAGAACCGTGTGTTGACTATAAGTTGACAAAGCCTTGCATACGCGTCAACTCTGTTTTTTTAGGGGACGCGTCAACTTAGTAAGGCCAGAAGTGTGTGGCAGAGAACTTATAGCCCATTTGTGATTTGTAAGAATGTGTAGCCCATTTTTGAATTCTAATGGAATTTACTACAGCCCATTTACAGTTTGTTAAAAGTACAACCCATTTCAACCAACCGTTCAAAACAGAATTCAATAAAATTTCCCACATTTTGATGGGATCCGAATATTTTTATCCCAAAATTTCTAGTCAGATAAAATACAATTTCAATATAAATTTATATTGCATAAAAATCCAACGAAACATTGCGCTCGCAACAATTAATGAAATTAAAATTTTCAATATTCCAAAAATAATATTTTATAAAGTAATCACTGTTTGGTGCATTTTTTAATAGTTACTACCCAGCTTTTATAATTACATCCCATTTATTATTTCTTAAAGCCCATTTTCTTGTCAAGCCTAATGCATCCCTCCTAGGAAAGATTTGCAGCCCAGCGGGGCGTTGAATAACAACGTGACCTTGCCTGGGTATTCCTAAAAAAAAAGTATAGCTGGGCTAGCCATTTTCAGCTTGAAAAAAATTAATATCTGGGCTGGATATCTGGCCTGGGCTAGACGGGCCAGAGCCCGCCCAGTTAATACCTGCAGCGATGTTTTCGTTGTTGTTCAGAGGAGAAAAATTAATATCTGGGGTAAACATCGAAAGAATCTACAGTGCTCACACCTCAAAAACACAAATACTCCTCGAGCTGCTTGGTCCCAGCTGTCGGCCGCTTCTTGTGCAATTCTCTCGTTTATTGACTACTCCCTCCTTTCCGGTTTATAATGCTCAATTCAAAAATCTCACCAATCAAGGTAGATGGCGAGTGGTGGAATACTTTTTGTAGTTTTGCAAAAGCACCTAATTAATGCTCTTGTTATCCTCAAAAAATTATGTTTATCAATGCATTAGTTGCAACGCATGCATGCATAAAGTACATGCATTGGTCAATTTTCTCTTAATACTTGCATGCAATGATTTAATGCACCTTGGAATCTGAACATGTGATGGAAAACAACCAAATTCAGCCTTATAAAATGGAAAAACTAAAATTTTGAGATAAGCCCTATAAACCGGAAAGGAGGGAGTACATAGGTTGACAATGGTGTGGGACCGTGATGTCAGGAAACTAGGAGGAAGCAAAATAAATTATGGTTTTATATATATAATAAGGAGGCACTTGCGTACGTGAGGCTATGGACCTGGTAGGTCCCCATTGTCATCCTATCCAAGTAAAGTCATCTCCTCGCCCGCGCGCGCTTTCCGGCCGAAACATTCAGCGTCGGCCGCCCCGCTTCCCGGTGCAGGTGATTGCTCCGCCTTCAAACGACACAAGTGACGTCCGTCCGTCCATCTGCCGCACACATTAATGATACGCGGTTGCCGAGGCGGCTACTCCGGTGCCACACGTCCGTCCCTCCGCCCGTTCACCATTGCTATATAAACTGCTGCGCCGGCCATAGCCGCAGTCATCCGCATCTGTTCCCTTTCTCCTATCCACACCACTACTGCCCACCATGGCTTCCTCGCGCTACAGCGCTCTTCGGGACGGGCGGACGACAGACCACAAGGAGATGGCAGCCATTGCTGCCGACAGGCAGCCGGAGGACGACGACGTCCTAATGGAGAACATGGTAGTCGACAATCCGACGCCAACCCCCTCCTCCGCGCCATCCTCGTCGGTGCATTGCACCATTACCATAGGCGAGGCCCGTGCCCAATATATGGACAGGGTGAGGCCGATGCGTGAGGAGCAGTTCCAGGAGGCACAGGCCGATGCCGCCTACAACCACCATCTCCTACAGAAGCACCTGCAGGCGGAGGAGCAGATCGCCACGGAGCGGGTGGAGCAGGAGGCGCTGCTCGACTCGTACCGCTCCGCCCGCAAGGGCCGCCTCGAGCGCTGGCGGTACCGCATGCGGGTGGCGGAGGCTGCGGCCGCCTACAAAGAGGCTAGAAAAGAGGGCGATGAAGCGGGCGAGGCGCTGTTTGGCGAGACCGAGGACGAGGCAGAGGACAATGTCGGCTCTGACAAGTCCCCGCTCTGCTGGCGTCGACGACGCCCTGCTCCGCCGAGGCCCCGCGGCGCCAACAATGAGGCAGAGGACACTGCCGGCTCCGCCGAGGCCCCGCCCCGGCAACAACGAGGCAGAGGACATCGCTGGCTCAGCCGAGGCCCCACCCTGCCATCAACATGGGGGAGGATTTCCACCGCTCCGCTGAGGTGCCGCCCGCCGGCAACGAGACAGAGGACATCGCCGGCTCCGCCGAGGCCCCGCCCTGCTGCCAACGAGGTCGCGCCACACAGAAAACGAGGAAGAGTAGAACACGGTAGGTCGCCGCTGCTCGGGTCCAAGTAAGGCCACCGCTGCTACCCTCCGGTTGAAGCCAAGCTAGGCGGGTTGACCATTGACAGCCGGTTAGCTTCTTGGAGGTAAAGTGGAGTCGGAGAGCTACGCTGGAGAAGAACGCTGCTTCTACTTAACTGCTGGTGCAGTTGGCTGACTGACACGTGGGCCCAATAGGCCACATGTCAGTTACGCAACTGCACCTGCAGTTAAGTCACTGAAGCTTCTGTTTGTCTCAGCGGGACACAGGTGGGTAGCTTCGGTTAAATATTTATACCTCCAACGCACCCCTTTTTAGTTTTTTTTGAAAAGGAGGATGACCCCCGGCCTCTGCATCTGGGAGATGCATGCGGCCACAAACACTCCTTTTTAGTTGAAGAATGTATGAAATGTAATGAAATCCGGCATGTTTATATGAAATCCGACCGTGTATGAATGAATTTATTTCGATTAGTTCGAATTCCTGTATCACTGGCATTGGATGAACATGCAAAACAATACGTACTAGCATTATTCCCATAGTGATCACCACGTTTGCAGCAGTTTCATATGTACTCCCTCTGGTCCTTTCTAGTCTGCATACAATTTTTGCCTGCTGTCAAAGTATCTCTACTTTGACCAATCTTATACAAAAAGTATGCACTTTCAAAATGTGAGAAGTAAAAAGGAACAGAAGGACTACAAAGAGTTTGAGCAGCTTTTTAGCGTTTCTGTACATTGCAATCAAACACACAGGCCTGGCAATTCATAGAGAACATTCAAAACAATCGATGATTATGCATCTCAGTGACTCACATGTCAGAGGCAATATTTACTTCACAACTAAAGAATAAAGAAAAAATTAATCGCCGTTGCTGACAGCAAAGGCGTCCCATTCAAAAATATCAAATGCATATCTTGCTAAAATCAATGAGCAAAATTTGATAAGGTTATCCCATTCCAAAATATCAAATGCCTACGATTGTGGAATGGGCAGGGTTTGCCATCAGTTTGGACATTGACATGGCACCTCGTGCTAAATAAACCAGTTGTTCTTTTTGTGCAGTTCCACCAAAATCAACCAAATTCACGCGTAGCTTGTATGATTTCGCCCTTATATGTTGCAACGCCTTGAACTTATGGGCACCTCCTTTCTTGTGGTGTAAATGAATTATTCGATGTATTCATGAACATTTTGTGCAGTTCCCGTTGAAATTAAGCTGAGCACCCCTGTTTGCACAAATACAAAAAAGTGATTAGTATAAAGCAAACTGTACTATGAATTGATAGTTTCAACAGGCACATACATGGTCCATGTAGAGCACACTTTTAGAAAAATGGAACTCACCAGAAAGAAGCCTAGAACAACATTGTACTCGCGCATCACAGCAAAAAATGGAGATTTGTCAGTCCTTCTGAGCTGAAGTTAGTTTGGTCTTGTGGGGAGTAATGTAACCATCCTTCAACTACTCCTTCTGATGAGAAGATAGACATGGCTTCTTCATCCTGGCATAATCGGAACTAGTCACTTCACGTACTCCATATTCTTCTTCAGAGGAAGATGATCCATGTTTGCTCGAAAAAAAGGAAAGGAACTATTTAAAACAGCACAGATGAAGCACTTCTCAAGGACAATACCACTTTTTCATGATAGTATCTAAACAGTAGCACAACACCAATAGAGATAACAAAGCTCAATCATATGGATGAAATCAGTGGGTGAGTACCAACATTTGTCAGGAGGCTGATTGTGTAGAGCATACAGATGAAGCACTTCTCTGGAACCATCTGTTGCTATCTACGGGGGTGGCCATGCTTACTATATACTCCTCGATTAGTTTAATGTTTCCAACATCTTCTTGTGCAATTCCACTAAAATATATGGTATCTTCAAAGAAGATCCCTGTTTGCACAAGTAGAGATAATTACGTATGGCATCAAATCAGTGGCAAAACAATTGCTCGTTCCAGCCATAGCAATAAATTAAGACGCAAAACTATATCATTACTTGTGTCATCACAGTTCCAGTGTGTTGGGGGTTGGGTGCGACATATGCCAAAGGATGGCTTATCATGGAGGGGGCGAGTAGAACGTCGCCGGTGCCTAGAAACGGGATGAGGCGAAGGCATGCACGCCGGCGAATCTTACCCAGCTTCGGGGCTCTCCGCGGAGATAATACCCCTACTACTGCTCTGCGGGGTCTCCGCATGATCACTATATCAAAGTGGATACAAGGTCGCTCCTTGAGTTGTTCGGGGAGGGGAAGAAGAAGGGCACGACTAGCTCCTCTCTTCCTTCTATGTGTGTCTAGAACTATTAGTGTCCAACCTCTTGCATGGGTGCCCCGGGGGGTTTATATAGGCCTACCCCCCGGGGGTACAATGGTAATCCGGCTGGGCGCGGGTCCCAGCCGTCTGTCTCTTAGGTCGCCGTCTTCTTCGCCGACTACTGGGGCCCGCTGACTAGCGGACCCCGCCAACGGGCCCTACATGGGGCAGACGGGCCTTGTCTACCGCTAGCGGGTCTTGCCGGCTGTGGATTACTGTAGTCGTGCTTCTGATGACGCTGGTTTGGTCGTGGGGTCATGGCAACAGTGCCGCCGCCTGACGGGCGATCACTGTTGCCATTCCCTGTCTTGTCTGGTTAATGGCGCACGGGACTCGTGGGAGGGGTCAGCCGACTCCCAGGGGCCGACTCTGGGACTCGGCTGTCCTGTGGCGCTCTCACCGTGTTCAGTACCTCCGCCGGCAGGTAGGTCCCGCCGTCTGCGGTCGTACAGACAGGCCGTCGTGGGCACAGGGGTCTGCCCATGGGGCTGATGTCAGGGCCGGCGTGGCTACAATGCCGCGCCGAACGGAGATCTCCGTCAGTACGGCGCACTGTGGCCATGCCCGCCCTTCGTGAACGGGGCAGGGATGGGCCGCGCGGCGGCCACACCCCATCCCGTCTGTAGTCGCATGGGTCGAAGGTGGTTGGAGTCGCGGGCCGATTCCCCATAGCCGGCCTCTCTGGAGATCGCCAGTTAGGAGTCGGCTTTCCTTAAGGCCGCCTCTGGGACTCGGCCGCGAGGGGCAGTCAGCGGCTCTGCCGCTGACTCTCAAAAAGTGGCTCTTCGTCTTGAGGTCTCGAGGGGCGCAGCCTACCCCGATATTTTGAGAGGTCCGGGGGCTCGGGTTTGCCTACCCATGGCCCATTACTCCGACAGTAGTCCCCGAAGCTGGTGAGGCGCCGAGGGCGACACGACGAGGAGCCTCAACGGCTTCATCCCCCGGGTGGAAGAATCTGGGCCCTGCTTGCCGTCTTCCTCTAGGCCGACTAGCCGGAGTCAGTCTCGCAGGAGGCCGTCTTGCTCCTCACAGGGTCTTGAAAGTCGCAGGGGGAACCGGTCGGCGTGTCTGATAAGCTTCCTTGCGGCGGCCCGTTGCAGGCCTGCCGCGCGACGCCACGTGGCCGGGCCGGCCTGCCCGCCCACGCGCGTGACGGGACAGGCCGGTAGGCGGGACCCGCCACCACCGTGCCTCGGGGCGCGAACGGATCCGTTGCGGCCATGCGGGCAGTTGGGGTTCCCACGTCGTTACTGCGCGCAGTAACTTCGTGGGTTAAATCGTGGGGGCGTGGGGTGCTGGGCGCAGTTAATCCCATGCCCGCCCCATCGGCTTCTCAACCCACGAGGCTATAAGTAGGCGGGGGAGGCGGGGCGGCGAAGCACGCGCGCCCATCTCTCTGATTCCCCCGCTTCCTCCTGCTCGTCTTCCTTCTTGCTTCTTCTTCTTGCTGTTGTGCCGAACCACACCGCGCCGCGGAGATAAGCTCTTACTCTACTGCTGCACCTCCCGATGCACGCTCCGGCGTTTGGGACGGATCCGAGGTCGATGACGACCACATCGAGTTCCTCCGCCAGACGCACTGCCTCCCCGGCAAACACCTCATGCAGACCCGTGCCGCGCCGGCGGGCGAAATAACGCCGGCGCCGGAGGAGGGCGAGCGGGTCGTGTTCCGCTCGCACCTCATGCGCGGCCTAGGGCTGCCAGCGAGCGGCTTCTTCCGCTCGTTCTTGGAGTTCCACGGGCTCCAGTCGCACCACCTTACTCCGAATACGGTGGTGCTGCTGGCCACCTTCACCGCCCTATGCGAGGGCTTTCTCAGCGTCCTCCCCACCATCGAGCTGTGTGGGGGAATTCTTCCAGGCCAAGCTCGGCACGCACGTCGCCGGCATGCCGGCTCTGTGCGGCACCTTCATCGCGATGAGGAGGTCGGTGGCGGACAACCCCTTCCCTACCATCGCGCTGATCAAGTCGGTGAAGACGTGGCAGCGCTCTTACTTCTACATGAAGAACGTCGCCCCAGAAGGCGACTGGGTCAACCTGCCGCCTTACAAAGCCGGCGCGCTGGCGGGGAGGCTTCCCAGCTAGTCCTACCGGGCCAGGACGCTGACTCCTGCTGGCGGCGCCGCCGTTGCGCGACTCCGAGTGCTGACGCAGTCGGAGGGATTGACCGGGGCCGACCTCCTGGCTGCCTTCGTGGCGCGCCGAGTCCTGCCGCTCCAAGGCCGACCTCACATGATCTGCCAGATGAGCGGCCATCAGGACCCCAGTCGGATGTGCTCGAAGGACATGCCCCCCGGAGAGGTGGCGGACACGGTGAACTTCATGGCGAACTGCAACCTTACAGCGGATTGGCAGTTCAGCAAGGAGCCATACTCACGCGCCAACCCCCCACCCGTGGTAAGTCGTCTTCTTTCCTCTTTTGTTTTTCTTTCTCGGCCGAATTCGTCCTTTGATCTTTTTGGCTCTTTCGAGTCAGAACCCCCTCATGCAGCCCTCGGCCGGCACCACGGGGCCGGCCCGTGAGTTCGTCCCCGACCGGGCGGAGAGCGACGCCGACGACCCTGACTTGGGGGCGGCAACGATGGAGGCCGAGCCGAAGGCAGAGGAGGAGGAGAGGCTGACCACTTCAGGCCCTCGGCCACCTTCGCAGACTGGCCTGGGGATGTCGGCGAAGGGGAAGTCGTCGCCCGCCGCCAGCCGAAGGCCGGCCACCCCGGAGCGAGTTCCTCCACCGTCTTGGGCGGTCGAGGCGGCGCAAGGAAGCGCCAGGCCTGGCCGAGCTTGCCAAGCGGCCAGTCGAAGAAGCTCAAGGGGACGGCCGCCGTGACCAAGCGGGAAGAGGCGGTCGCAAAGGCTAACCGCTTCCACAAGGAAGTGAAAAAGCCGCCGCTGGTCTCCGCGTAAGTGCTTCCGCTTTGTCTTGCTTTCCTTCTGGTAAATCTCGCTCAATTCTTTTATATGTCTTCTTCGCATCAGGGCTCCTCTTACTTTAGAGAGAGTCGCCGCCGCCTTCGTCATGGGGTCGGCAGAAACGTCTGCCAATACTCGGCGGATTGACCCCACGGCCGACCTCCGGGAGGCGACGGAGAGGAACGCGAGGGAGAAGCGCGACGAAGAAGAGGCCGCTCGCCTGGAGAAGGCGGAGGCCGAGAAGGCGACGGCTTCCGCCCAGAGGAAGCTGGAGGAGGCCGAAGCCGCCGCTACGGCCAAGAGGCAGGCCGAGGAGGCCGCGCGCCTCCACTCGGCGCTGCTTGTCACTCCGCTCAGCTCCGTGCCTCCGCCGCCGGAGTTGACGGGGCAGACGGAGGGAGCCGGCGGCGGGTTCCCCATTATGGAGAGGGACGGCGCCGAGACCTCTCTGTCGGGCACGGCCACGCCGCCCCCCCCCCCCCCCCGCCTCCGCCGCCGTCTGAGGGTGCGCGAGGTAAACAGCAGGCGGACCCGCTGGTGCCGCCGACTGAAGACGAGGCCGTGGCGAACCTGCTTCTTCAAGTCGCCTCGCCAGCACGCCGTCGTCTTGAGAAGGCGGCTTCAGCGCCGCGCCCCTTGGAGACCGGCGCCGCCGGCTTGGCCATCCCGGATGCCGAGGCGATGAGCGCCGCGCCCGCTGGGTGGGTGCGAGGAGGCGGCACAGGCCCGCTGAACCAGGCGCTTCTGGATGTCCAGGCGAAGCTGCAGTCCGAGGGCGACGCCATCCAGAACTGCACCAAGGCTCTCCTGGCGTCGCGAGCCGCCGTTCGGGTATGATTCTCTTTTGAGTTTTTTCTTGTTCTTCTCTATGGGGGCGCGCCCGCGCACCCACTGGGTGTAGTCCCCGACTTTCAGGCCGGCTGCTGATGTCACAGCCCTAGAGCTTGCTTGTAACTAGTGGCATTGCATCCATGCATCATGTTTAAATTTCATGAAATTTGAAATGGGGATTGATCAAACCCCTAGCACTGAAACAATTCAAATAGGTTCAACTTCAAAATATTTTCAAAGAACCCAAATTGGTTTGCAAAAATGTTCCTGATTAATGAAAAAGGGTGAAAACCATATCCAGAGATGATGGATATTTTTCCAAGACATTTTTGGTATTTGAATTAATCCATATTGTATTTGAATTGGGGCACTTAAATTCTATAAATAATTTTAAAATGCTCCAACATATTCTGAAAATAGCTAAGGGTCTCTGTAATATTTCAGTTAATGCCCAAAATTATTTTCAGGATTTATGAAAATGATTTAGTTTCTAAAACTAAATCAAAACAAATTACAGAATATAGCAAAACAGAAGGAAATTAGAAAAAGGAGAGAGAGAAACCTACCTGGCCCAGCCACTTACCTGGTGGCCCAGCAGAAACGGCCCCACCCACCAGGCCCTCTGCCAGTCGTCATCTCCACCGCCCTAGTCGGACGCCGAGCGCGTGCTCGACGCGCGCGCACGGCCGTGCTGCCACGCCCCTGGCCACCTCCTGCTTCTGCCGACGCCTTGGACGGCTCCAGACGACGCCACGCCCCCCCCCCCCCCCACCTCCTGCTTCTGCCGACGCCTTGGACGGCTCCAGACGACGGCTCCAGACGAGTCCAGAAGCTCCGCCGCGACGCTCTCGCCCTCCCCACCGAGCCATGTTTCGCCGGAGGCCCTGCCTCACCGCCATCTGGTTGTCTTCAACCTCGGTACCCGCCAGACGCCGTTCATCGATTTGCCTCGCTCCGGTCGCCCCCGAGCCCACTGATCTGCTCATCGACCTCCCTGTGAGCTCCGCCGCTTTTCCCCTCTTCTTTCCCACGCGTTTGTGCCCTGTAGGCCATTGTTCCACCATGGCCGAAGCTCGCCTATGCTCGAGCTTGTCGTCGGCGTCGCTCCGGCGACCATTTGGTCATACCGTGCTAGCCGACATGTTTGTCGCATCGCGTAGTGCCTCTCTAGCGCCTCAGTTTCCGTGTTTGCACGCCGCAGCCCCAACCCCGCACATGGCCGAACTCCGGCCGCCGCTTTGGAGCTCGCCGTCGTTGGCTCCGGCCAAGATAGACCCGGCCTCCACCACCATTAGATGCGCGTCTGCTAGAGCTCTCCAACGAGCCCAAGAACGGCCTCACCCGTGCCCTGTGGGCGTTTTTTGAGCCGTGCCACCGTCTCGGGCCTCGCTGCTGTCGAGTCGCCGGCGGGTTTGACCCCGCTGACCAAGTTGACCACGGGTGGGCCCAGTTCGAACCCCTGGGTCAACGACAGGTGGGGCCCAGCCCTGCTAGTTAATTAGGATTAGTACCAATTGATTTTAGTTAAACTAATTACACTGACACGCGGGACCCACTGTCAGGTTTGACCCGGACCGTGTCCCGTTAACCGCTGACGTCACACTGACGTCAGGCTGACGCAGTAATACCTTTTCTGGATTAAATCTAATTCAGGAAATTCCAGAAAATGTTTAAAACTTGTAAAATTCATAGTAATTCAACCGTAACTCCAAATCAAACAAATTATATATGAAAAATGATCAGAAAATTATGAAGAGTCTGTTTATGCCATGATCATGCATGTTTGAACAAGTTAACCTCACTGAATAGGATGAATCATTATTAGGGTAATTTATGAACTAGCATTTGGAGTTGGAGTTTAAACCTTGTTTGAATTCCACTTCAATTAACTTGGCTTACTGCTGCATTAGCTCAAAACACCAGCATATTGCCATGTCATTATCATGCATCATATTGTTGCATCGCATTGATTGTGTTCTTTATTGTTTGCCGGTAATTGTCCCCTCTCGGTAGACGACGTACCGACGATGAATTCGATGACACCGATGAAGAACTATATTATCTTCAGAAGTGCCAGGCAAGCAAAACCCCCTTGTTCATTCCGATACAATCCCACTCTCTCGCTCCTGCTCTATTTTACTGCATTAGGACAACAACGACTCATGTGTTACTTGCTGCGGTGGCTGAACCCCTTTATCCTCTGCATGACCTGTCATTCCACAGTAATTAGATGAAACCCACTAGCATGAGTAGGAGTTGTTTGAGCCCTGATGTGCCTACTCATTCATGCTTGTTTGTCATGCCTGCTACTGCTTAGAGTTGAGTCAGGTCTGATTCAGCGGGGATGAATCGGAGGTGTGTGAACATGTCCTACTGTGTGTGAGCTAAGTGTGTGAACATGATTTGGTAAAGGTAGCGGTGAGAGGCCATGTAGGAGTACATGGTGGGTTGTCTCATTGAAACCGTCCTCAGGAACTGAGTTCTGTGTTTGTGATCCATGAAACAGTTACTACCACACATTGGGATCCTTAATTGACTCTCTCGGCTTCTTAACCACCCTTGTCCTCAGTCCGGGAGTTGCAAGTAGTTTCTGGTGTTTGTAGCATGCTGGGGGCCGCACGCAGCGCTGACCTTAGGGGTGGGCTGTGTTGCGGTAGGCACGTGGCCCGGTGTACCGAATGCCCGTTTGGTATCTCGGGAACCCTGCACACATCGTTCGGGGCCGTTAGTGGAAACCTCGGCCGGACTCCCTGCGGATGGAACCCGAATAGGCGATAAACCTGGACTAGGGACTTGAGTGTTTAGGTAGGCCGTGGCCGACACCCTCGCTGGGCTTCCGCTTGAAGGTTGCCGAGTACATGTCGTGTAAACGGCGATAAGTGGTGAGAGCGTGTATGAAGAAGTACACCCCTGCAGGGTTAATATGATCTATTCGAATAGCCGTGTCCGCGGAAAAGGACTTCTGGGTTGCCTATATCAGTTCATAGACAAGTGAAAGTGGATACTCTAAAATGCGCAAGATAAGCGTGAGTGCTATGGATGGTGTTCTCGTAGGGAGACGGGAGCGGGTCTATAGTGGTGTATTGATATGGTGAATATGTGGACTCGTGTGCGCCACCTCAAAAGAGTTACTTGCAGTCGTAGTTCAGGATAGCCACCGAGTCAAAGCTGGCTTGCTGCAGTCAAACTCCACCACCCCCTTTTGATAATGATGCATATGTAGTTAGTTCTGATGTAAGTCTTGCTGAGTACAATTGTACTCACGTTTGCCTGATTTATGTTTTTGCAGAGAGACGTCAGTCTTGCTAGTAGTTCCACGTGGACTTCGACATTTAGCTTGTTACCTCAGCTACGATCTTGTGCCCTCGGCAGGATCTGGTAGATAGTCAGGCTTCTCAGCCTTTTTCATTTGTAGATGTCTGTACTCAGACATGTTAAGCTTCCGCTTGTGCTTTGACTTGTATGCTCTGAGTGTTGGGTCATGAGAACCATGTTTGTAATATCTCGCTCCTCGGAGCCTAATGAATAAATATTTGAGTCGTAGAGTTATGTTGTGATGCCATGTTGTATTTACACATATTGAGCATATTGTGTGTATGTTTGAAATGCTTGGTATGTGTGGGATCCGACAATCTAGTTGTTTATCCTTGGCAGCCTCTCATATGGGGAAATGTAGTCTAGTGCTTCCTGAGCGATAGTAGTCCGCTACAGCCCGGTTCACCGGAGTCCTGCTAGCCCAGCACTACTGCTCTGGACACTTGAGTGGCCGGCATGTGTTTCACTTCGTTCCTGTGTCTGTCCCTTCGGGGAAATGTCACGCGGTGACATCCGGAGTCCTGCCTAGCCTGCTACAGCCCGGGTTACCGGAGTCCTGTTAGCCCAGTGCTATAGCCCGGATTCATACGTTGATGACCGACATGCTCGATGTGATTCATGTATGCCTGTCCCCATAGGTTAGTGCCGCTTTGGGTTCACGACTAGCCATGTCGGCCCGGGTTCTCTGTCATATGGATGGTAGCGACACTATCGTATACGTGAGCCAAAAGGCGCAAACGGTCCCGGGCCATGGTAAGGCGACACCCGTGGGAATACCGTGCGTGAGGCCGCAAAGTGATATGAGGTGTTACCGGCTAGATCGATGTGACTTGGAATCAGGGTCCTGACAGCTGAGCAGGCGGCTCGGAACTCTACTTGGTGAGTTCCAAATACTTATCTTTGTCTTGAAATGCTTATCACAGGAGTATCACAACCTCCGCACCACTGCCTTCAACCGCAACGTTGAGGAGCTGAGTAAGCGGACTGCCGACTTGTCGAGGAGCCGAGGTGGGTCTTGTTTCTTCTTCGCGGGGGCGTGCTGGCGCACCCGCGGGCTGTAGTCCCCGAGATTCGGGCCAACTGCTGAGCAGTCGGGCCGGATCTTCCTAGCGACCTTCTTAGTTTATGACTTAACGTCCTTTTCCTTTTTATTCTTCAGAAGCCAACGCCACTCTCCCACGATAGTTGGGTGCAGCCGACACGACCTTGCGCGCCAAAGGGGAGGGGTGCGACAAGCTCGCCGCAGAGCGCGACCTGCTGGCTATGCAGCTGTCGGAGCAAAAGACGCTGCTGAAGACGGCGCAGGACGAGGCGGCAAAGAGAGAGAGACTGCTCTCTTGGCCGAGTTCGAAAGTGAGCGCTCCTCCTGGACTGACAAGGAGGCGCTGCTGACCTCCGGCTTCCATGAAATCGAGGACATCGTCGATGGTGAGTTTCTCTTTCTTTCTTTCTTTGAGCTGCCGACTATAGGTCGGGCTGACTGCCGGTTTTTTGACTTGCTTCTATTCCATCATGGCAGACTTCTTCCCTGGCCATACGTAGGCGGCCAATGAAGCCATCGAGGCTGATCGCGAGGTGCGGAGGGCGAGTGGCGCGAAGATTGCTGCCAACGCCCCCCGGACCCTCGACGAGTAGCTTCTGAGCATCGAGGCTCGTCTACGGCCGGCCCATCGGATGCTGCGCCGGCTTCAACGCGTCGGTGCCCAGGCGGTTGCTGCCCAGTGGCCGGACATGCCGATTCTGCGCACTCCCAGTCGGACTGCCGACTGGCTGGAGGTCGCGGCTGGCCGTCTTGAGGCTTGGAAGGGTTCCTCGGCCCATGCTGGAGCGCGTCGGGCCTTGGAATTCGTCAAGGCGTGGAATCCAGGGCTAGATCTGGACCGGCTGGCTGCGTTCCGGTCAGAGGCCCAGGCGGAGCTGCTGGCTGCGGAAGATGCCCTCGTTGAGCGTGCGGCAGCGATCGCCGACTACATGGACACCAGCGTCTTCGTTCCTGAGCGGGCTGAGGACGGCCGGGAGGCGCCGCCGGAGTGGTTCGGGATGAACCCGAACTACGACGAGGACTCGGCGGAGGTGATTGGCTCCAGCGCCGAGGAGGAAGGCGAGGCGGAGGACGGAGATGAGATGGAGGCGCCAGAAGATGGAGCGGGCGACCAGCCTCAGCTCGACCGCGCCTCCAACAACGTGCCGCGCCCATCCGGGCCGACTGCCGCGGAGGTGATCAAGCCGAGACTGCTCAGCCGGCCGCCCCGGCGCCTGACACCGCCATCTCCTCCGGCCCTCCAAACCCGCCTGCTGCTTCCTAGGCTGTCGTCGTCCCTTAGTTTTATCTGCTTTGATAGTCTTAGAAAAAACTTGTTAATTCGCACAATTCCACCCGCGGGGTGTATTTTGAACTTCTGCTCGAAGATTCGGCCGAGGGCCTATGCTATGTAAATATTATCCTAATTCTATATTTCCTTGCTCATCGCTCTTATGGCTTTTCCTTTGCCGCCTTTCCTTAGCTGCCGCCTTGCCCGTCGGACCACCGCTCTGCGGACTGCCGTTTGGATCAAGTGCTTGGCTATTTTGGGAAGGCAAGTACTTGGCCATTTTTAGAGTTTTTAACAAGTTGGATAGAAAGCGGCAGGCCGACTACTCGAGAGCCGGTTTTGCGAAGAGGGGCTGGAAACTGGCTTTAGCTATGTTTATGCTTTGGGTCCTTAGCCATTTTTCATGTGGGCGCCCATTCTTCCTTACTCCTGTCCACCAAACAGTCACTCTGCGAGCTGCGGCTTCTGACAGGAGACGGCTTAGGCACTACACACTACTCGTCCGACTGCAGGAAACATTTCATAGCGCGAGGCTGCGAGTCCCCGGGCCGACTAGTCGAACCCGATGCCAGGTAGCATAACAAAAGATGACATACTCGAAGGCATGATTCTTATCATACACATAACAGAAAAAGGGCAGTCCCCGAGCTCGTCTCAGGGGGCCCAAAGTCTTAGTACTTTAACACAAAAGGTAGCGTGGCACATACTGCATTTAACTGAAAAATCTTCGGAGAAGATTTGCGTTCGATGGCCGTTCCGTCTCTTTGCCGGAGTCGTCTCTCTTGCGTGCTCGGGGCTTCTGGGCGTCGATCAGGTAATAGGAGTCGTTGCCCAGCACTTTGCTGATGATGAAGGGGCCTTCCCAAGGCGCCGACAGCTTGTGCTGACCAGCTGTTCGCTGGATCAGCCGGAGCACAAGGTCGCCCTCTTGGAAAGATCTTGGCTTGACCTTCCTGTTGTAGTAGCGGTGCAGGCTCTGCTGGTAGATGCTGGACCGGCTGAGTGCCAACAGCCGGCCCTCTTCCAGCAGATCGACGCCGTCTTGACGTGCTTCTTATGCTTCCTCCTCAGTGTACATGGTGACTCGCGGGGAGTCGAACTCTATGTCTGTTGGGATGATGGCTTTAGCACCGTAGACGAGGAAGAAGGGTGTGAAGCCGGTTGACTTGTTCGGAGTCGTGCGCAAGCTCCAGAGGACGACTGTCAGCTCCTCGAGCCAACAGCCGGCCGAACGCTCCAGTGGTTCAACCAGTCGAGGTTTGATACCAGATAGGATGAGGCCGTTTGCTCGCTCGACCTGGCCATTTGACTGCGGATGGGCAATGGACGCTAAGTCCAGTCAGATGCCTTGCATCGCGCAGAAACGGGCCAGGGCGCCTTTGGCAAATTTTGTGCCATTGTCGGTGATGATGCTGTGTGGTATGCCGTACCAGGTTGTGATGTCGGCGATGAAAGTCACTGCAGTTGGACCATTCAACTTCTTGATGGGCTTCGCTTCTATCCACTTGGTGAACTTGTCCACCGCGACAAGTAAGTGAGTTAGGCCGCCTCGTGCTGCTTTGAATGGTCCCACCATGTCCAGGCCCCACACGGCAAAGGGCCAGGCTATAGGGATAGTCTTTAGTGCAGAAGCCGGCTTGGAGCGGAACACTTGGCACCCCTTGCATTTTTGGACTAATTCCTTGGCCTCTTCTAGGGCGGTTGGCAGAAGAAACCATGTCGGAAGGCTTTGGCAACGAGTGCTCTTGAGGCCGCATGGTGACCGCACTCGCCTTGATGAATGTCTTTGAGGATCGCTTGGCCTTGCTCTGGCTCGACGCAACGCTGGTGAACACTAGTGACACTGCGTCTGACCAGCTCTCTGTTGACTATGGTGTAGGCTGCCGCTCGGCGTTGCACTTATCGGGCCGAGATTTCATCGGTTGGTAGCTCTCCACTTACTAAGAACTTCAGGATGGGCTGGGCCCATGAGGGTGCTGCTATTTCTTCAACTGCCAGTACTGCTACTTGGACGAGGGCGGCTGGGCTGGGAGGCGGCGGGCTGGAGTCCGCGGCCGCTTGCCGGGTTGATGGAGTCCCCGGGCCGACTGGTGCAGTCCCCAGGCCGAGCTCTGGAGTCTTCACAATGGTTGCCGCAGTCCCCGGGCCGGCTTCGACTGCGGCGATCTTGGGATCGTCTGCAAGGATTCTCGTGTCGTCTGCTGAGGCTTTGGAGTCGGATCTGACTTCTTCAGGGGGAGCCGGCACAAAAATTGAGTCTGAATCTGGTGAAGGCTTGACAGATGGCTTGAGGAGGCGCTGGAGGGCGATGCCGGATGGTATTGCCTGGCGGGTTGAGCCGATTCGTGCCAGGGTGTCTGCTTGGTCCTTGTCGTTTCTTGGTTTGTGAAGGAATTCGCACCCCTCAAAATATCCACTGAGTTGCTGTACCAGGAAACGGTAGCTCGCCATGTTCGCGTCTTTGGCGTCCCAATCGCCAAATGACTGTTGGACCACCAGGTCGGAGTCGCCATAACACAAGATCTGGCGAATGCCAAGTTCTTTGGCAAGTCGGAGCCCGTGAATGAGCGCCTCGTATTCGGCGACGTTGTTGGAGGCGGCGAAATGGATTTGCAGCGCATACTTGAGCTTGTCGCCTTTGGGGGAGGTGAGGACAACACCGGCTCCCAAGCCGGTGCGCATCTTGGAGCCATCGAAATGCATCCGCCAATGGGTGGAGTCGGGCGCTGGTGGCAGGTACTGGGTCTCGGCCCAGTCGACGAGGAAGTCGGCCAGTGCTTGCGACTTGATGGCGGTGCGGGGCTGATAATAGATGGTGTAGGGGGCCAACTCTATGGCCCATTTGGCCACTCGGCCAGAAGCATCTCGGCTTCCGATGATCTCGGCCAGTGGGGTTGTGCAGACCACAGTGATTGGATGTTCTTGGAAGTAAGGCTTCAACTTCTTGGCGGCAAAGTGTACGCCGTAGCACATCTTCTGGTAGTGGGGGTAGTTCTGCTTGGAGGTTGACAGCACTTCGCTCAGGTAGTATACAGGTCTCTGGATAGGTAGCGCCTTGCCTTCCTCCTTGCGCTCGACTACGATGACTGTGTTGACTACTCGGCTGGTGGCGGCAATGTACAGGAGCATGGGCTCTTTAGGGGCCGGAGCCGCCAGCACGGGGGGAGTAGTCAGCATCTTCTTCAACTGGAGAAAAGCTTCATCCGCCTTGGGGTTCCATTCGAAGAAGGTGGTCTTCTTCAGGAGCTGGTATAAGGGGAGGGCCTTCTTGCCCAGCCGACTGACGAACCGGCTGATAGACGCTAAGCAGTCGGCGGGGTACTTCCATCCTCTCGATGGCCTTGATCTTCACAGGATTGCACTCTATGCCGCGTTCGGAGACCAGGAAGGCGAGGAGCTGGCCGGCTGGTACTCCGCAGACGCACTTCTCAGGGTTGAGCTTGATCTGGAATCGGCGCAGGTTCTCGAAGGTCTCCTTAAGGTCTTCCAGTAGTGTTCCTCGCTTCTCCGTCTTCACCACCACATCATCCACGTAGACGTGGGCGTTTCTGCCGAGCTGCTTGAGGAGGCACTTCTGCATGCAACGCTGAAAGGTGGCGCCGGCATTTCTTAAGCCGAACGTCATGGTCAAGTAGCAGAAGGCTCCGAATGGTGTGATGAAGGTGGTCTTCAGTCTATCAGCCGGGTTCAGCTTGATCAGGTGATATCCTGAATATGCATCTAAGAAGCTCAACAGCTTGCATCCGGCTGTGGAGTCTATCACCTGATCAATCCTCGGCAGAGCGAACGGGTCCTTGGGGCAGGCTTTGTTGAGGCTTGTGTAGTCAATACACATCCGCCACTGCTTGTTCTTCTTCAGAACCAGGACCGGGTTTGCTAACCATTCTGGAAAGAACACTTCCATGATGAAACCGGCTGCTAAGAGCCGGGCTATCTCTTCTCCAACAACTCTTCTTTTCTCTTCCGATAGGCGGCGCAAGGGCTGCCTGACGGGCTTCACATCAGATCGGACATGTAACTTGTGCTCGGCGAATTCCGTCGGTACACCTGGCATGTCTTTGGGAGACCATGCGAAAATGTCCTGATTCTCACGGAGGAAATCGACGAGCTCGCCTTCCTATTTGCTGTCAAGGTTTGCACCTATGACAGCGTACCTCTCCGGGCGCTCCGGGTCCAAGGGTATCTTCTTTGTTTCCTTGGCCGGCTTGAACGAGCCCTCAGCTTCCGACTCCTTGGGGTCGGACTACATCTCAGGCTGCTTGCCGGCCATCGCCACGACCCGATCGAGAAGCCACTTCTCAGCCGCGATCACCAGGGACTCGGCTAGCCGGCTGCTTTCAGCCGCGCAAGCGGACGACTTTCTGTAGTCGCCGGCTACGGTCAGGATCCCCTTGGTACTCGGCATCTTCATCTTGAGGTAGGTGTAGTGGGGGACCGCCATGAACTTGGCCAAAGCAGGTCGGCCAAGCAGAGCGTGATACGGACTTTCGAGGTCCACCACTTCGAACCAAACTGGCTCTCGGCGAAAATGATCCTTGTCCCCAAAGAGGACGTCTATCTGGATCTTGCCAATCGGTGAGCAGGAAAGGCCAGGTACAATGCCGTGGAACACCGTCCGGCTGCTCTGGAGCTGTCTTTGCTTGATTCCTAACTTCTCCATCGTGTCCTTGTACGGGATGTTGATGCTGCTGCCTCCGTCTATCAGGACTCGCGAGAAGCGAGCGGCCCGCCTATCCACGGCAATGGTGGCTCCCAAAACCAGGGCGTAGGAACCTTGATTCGGAATTACCTCTGGGTGATCAGCTCTGCTCCAACTGATAGGCTTCTGAGACCAGTGCATGAACTCCGGAGTGTCTGATGCTACTGCATTCACTTCTTGCTGCTGCAGCCGCCTGCTGCGTCGGTCGTCGGCCACACTGGTGAACACTACATAGGCTCCATGCTCTTCTGGGTACTCGTCTTGTATTGCGCCGACTGGCCTGACAGCCGGCTGCTGGGGCGGCGGTGGAGGCGGCGGCCCAGTAGGCTGCGGAGGCGGGAGGCCGTCTCCCTTGGCGATCCTGGTGAGCCAGTGACACTTCTGGGTGGTGTGGTTCGACGGCTTCGCGCCGCTGTGGAATTTGCAGGGCCATCTAGAGTCTGCTCGTAAGAGAAAGCCGGCAACCAGTTGGACTTGCCGCCTTTCTGTCGCTTGGTCGGAGGCTGCCCTTCTGGCTGCTGGTCATCGCCCGTCGCAACCTGCCGGCTGTTGGAAGCCGGCTGCGGGGCCTTGCGCTTGTGGTCGTTCTGCTGCTGTCGCCGACTGGTGTCTCCAGCCGGAGTTCTGGGAGCCTGAGGGGCCACCTTGCCAGTCGCACTGACTTCAATCTCCGTCTTCATGGAGGAGTCGGTCGTAGCGTACTTGTCTGCTATGACCAGCAGCTCGTCGAGGGTCTCTGGCTCGTCGCAAAGGAGCTTGTGCTTGAGGAGGGTGCCTTCTCTGCACCCAGCGGTGAAGTACTCGATAGCTTGCACCTCGTGCACGCCCTCGCAGGAGTTCCGGAGCTCGCCCCAACGCATGAGGTAGTCGCGCGTCGACTCTTTGGGGCCCTGTACGCACAAGGAAAGCTGGCGAGGCTTGGGAGGTCGCTTGTACGTGCTCGTGAAGTTGCGGATGAAGGCTTCGGTGAAGTCAACCCAGCTGTTGATGTTGCGGGGCTTCAGGCTGTTCAACCATGTCCGGGCCGTGCCTTGGAGCATGAGCAGAACATACTTTACGGCAACACGCTTGTTACCGTTCACTATGTTGACGGCCGTGGAGTAGTCAACCAGCCAGTATTCCGGCTTAACGGAGCCGGTGTACTTGGGCGTGTCTCGGGGGAGCGTGAACCCTTTGGGGAAGGGCTCGTCTCGGATGCGAGGTCCGAAGCACGGCGGACCCAACTCGTCCTCTTCTTCCAGCGCCAGGGACTGGTGGAGCCGGTTGATCCGATGGCGGGCGTCGTTTTCTCCGACTCCCTCTCGGCGGCCGAGGCGGTCGCCGAGAGTCGGATGCTCGACGGGCGGTGGGGAGACTCGCCTTTCTCTGCGTGGAGGGGGAGGCAGGTAGTCGTCCCGCCGCTCCACTGCTCTGGGGCGGCCGTCTTGGTCGCGCTCGATGGTGACGTGAGTCCGACTATGGCTGACAGCCGGATCCTTGTCTTTTCTTCCGCGGACGCTGCCAGTCGGCGTCCGAGACGTCGCGCCTTGGTCTCGGCGGGGTGGCGGTCCGTCGTTCTATCGTTGCGGCGCCTCCGTGCGGCAGCCGGCCTCGTTATGTGCGGCAGCCGCGTCGAGGAGCTGCTGGACTCGCTCCATCATTAGGCGGCGTTCTTCACCTTCGAAGTTGTCCAGCTCGTCCGCCGCCGCCTGGGCGGCGCGGATGTTCTCTGCTGGCGTGGCATATATGGGGCGATTGGCCCCGAACAGGTTGGCGATGGCCACGCCGCGCTGCCGGACCGTGCCTAGGCGGCTAGGCCCGGTTGGAGCCGTCGAGCCGCCCACAGCGCGATCCATCTCACGCTGGTAGGCTTCCGACAAGCGTCTCATGCTCGCCAGCTTCTTCGCGCCTTCGACGAGCTGAAGGCGGCACGCCTCCAGCGTCTCGACGTCAGCGTCTTCTGGAATAGGCGCGGTTAGGTCTTGTAGAGCCGCGTCGAGGGGGTCGTGGACTCCTTCACCGGGATGCTCGCCGTGACTGATGACGAGCACCTCTGTGACGGCGCTTTTGCCGCTCTCCGCGCGAGGGAGCGGCTCATCGTAGACCACCACGTTGGTGGGGAACGCGTCGAGCGACACGGCGTCAGAGTGGACCAGCATCGGGTCGGTGGAGCCTACGGACTCCAAGTCTGTGGCAGGCTCGCCAGCGACGTGGATTTGTTCGAGGAGGCCCGCAAGGAGGCTCTCGGGGCCGCCCGTGCCTGCGTCGGACGCAGGCTCGTCGGAGAGGCAAACCTCACCGACAAATTCGGCGAGGCAGTTGGCCGCGCAGGCAATCTCAGCGCCGTGCAGCCCATCGATGCAGACTCCGTCTGGCGTGCCGGGCTGACTGCACTCGCCAGGGAGGAAAAGGGTTCCCATCCAGAACTGGTCTCCGGACGACGGTGCACCTAGCCCCATGGTGGGTGCCAAATGTCGGGGGTTGGGTGCGACATATGCCAAAGGATGGCTTATCATGGAGGGGGCGAGTAGAACGTCGCCGGTGCCTGGAAACGGGATGAGGCGAAGGCATGCACGCCGGCGAATCTTACCCAGCTTCGAGGCTCTCCTCAGAGATAATACCCCTACTACTGCTCTGCGGGGTCTCCGCATGATCACTATATCAAAGTGGATACAAGGTCGCTCCTTGAGCTGTTCGGGGAGAGGAAGAAGGGCACGACTAGCTCCTCTCTTCCTTCTATGCGTGTCTAGAACTATTAGTGTCCAACCTCTTGCATGGGTGCCCCGTGGGGTTTATATAGGCCTACCCCCCGGCGGTACAATGGTAATCCGGCTAGGCGCGGGTCCAAGCCATCTGTCTCTTAGGTCGCCGTCTTCTTCGCCGACTGCTGGGGCCCGCTGACTAGCGGACCCCGCCAACGGGCCCTACATGGGGCAGACAGGCCTTGTCCGCCGCTGCGGATTACTGTAGTCGTGCTTCTGATGACGCTGGTTTGGTTGTGGGGTCATGGCAACAGTGTCGCCGCCTTACGGGCAATCACTGTTGCCATTCCCTGTCTTGTCTGGTTAATGGCGCGCGGGACTCACGGGAGGGGTTAGCCGACTGCCAGGGGCCGACTCTGGGACACGGCTGTCCTGTGGCGCTCTCGCCGTCTTCAGTACCTCCGCCGGCAGGTGGGTCCCACCGTCTCCGGTCGTACAGACACGCCGTCGTGGGCACAGGGGTCTGCCCATGGGGCTGATGTCAGGGCCGGCGTGGCTATAGTGCCGCGCCGAACGGAGATCTACGTCAGTACGGTGCACTGTGGCCATGCCCGCCCTTCGTGAGCGGGGCAGGGATGGGCCGCGCGGCGGCCACACCCCATCCCGTCTGTAGTCGCGTGGGTCGAAGGTGGTTGGAGTCGCGGGCCGATTCCCCATAGCCGGCCTCTCTGGAGATCGCCAGTTGGGAGTCGGCTTTCCTTAAGGCCGCCTCTGGGACTCGGCCGCGAGGGGCAGTCAGCGGCTCTGCCGCTGACTCTCAAAAAGTGGCTCTTCGTCTTGAGGTCTCGAGGGGTGCAGCCTACCCCGATGTTTTGAGAGGTTCGGGGGCTCGGGTTTGCCTACCCGTGGCCCATTACTCCGACACAGTGCTTCATTACAGCACCGGGAGTTGATTTTTGTTTTTCTTCCGCTTGTTCTTCCCCTTCATCACTTGGTTCAATAACAGACAAGCTTCGCCTTCAATGTAAGATTTGGCATGTCAATTAGGGAGCAAAAGTATAGTACTAAACTTAATTTTCTGATGAAAGTGGCAAAATACAGGCCAACAGTTGTGAAATATCCTTATCTTACCTCAATGGGATATTACGGTGCACATACAGATTGGAAGTCTTGTCTCCATTTGTGCAGTTCACTAAAATCAAGCAACTTTATCGTACAAGTAGCACAACATATGAAAGCACAGTGCAGAATCATGTGAAAGAAGGCTAGTACGGACCTCTCATGATGCGGAATTCAAACAACTCACAAGAAGAAGATCTGAACCAAATTCGCCTTAACAGATAGGAAGTAAGATCTCCTCTTGTGCAGTTCCACTAAGATCAAGCAATCAAGCAACGTTGTCGGTGTGACATTTTGGTTGAAATGCACAAAACACTCTCAAAACAAAAGTGTTTTGTGCAGTGCAACAAAAGGTCAAAATGGCAACGAGGTGAAGTAGATAACCCTGTTTACACATAGGTGCAAAGGAAACAATTAATGGTCAATAACGGTGGATGACACAGAAGCCAACAAAAAGAAGCATCTACCTTATCTAAATGGGAAAGAAAGCAAGACAATAGCATTTCTCAAACGGTGGCATTGATTAATATTAACATAGAGATTATATTAACAATAAAATTCGTTAAACATGTAATTTGCTTTTAACTGTGGCATTGCATCAATTTTCCAGCGGCATTATTAGAGGGTGTTTGTTTACAGGGACATTTTGGTGTAGGGACTAAAAAAACTCCGTGTCAGTCACATCTAAACCAAACAGGAGGGACTTTTCGGGACTAAAAGTGGGCATTTGGGACTAAAGAAAGAAGACCCCGAGGGAGTCTTTTTGGGACTTCTCCAACAGTTGCCCCTGCCACGCATCGCACATTGTTTCTATTAGTTCATTACTAGGGGTAACATGGTATTTTATCATGTCATTTAATAACCTCTAGTCCATGTTTAGTCCCTGGAATCAAGCAGGTAGGGACTAGGGAGTTTTTAACCAAACAAGGCCTTAGATTAACAACAGCTAATGAGTTGCACGGGACAGTGGACGCACCAGCACCATGCGCATCTACCAATGTACTGTGGTCATGCACAGTCTGTTGCAACAAAGAACAAACAACCAAGGAGCATATTTGTGTTGGTCCCAGTTTTGTTATCTTTAGACACCTTTCCCTATGTGAGCGCAGCAAATCTAGTCCTGCTCAAACTCTACAGCCTTGTCCCTTCCTTTCCTTTTTGAACTAGTACTTTCGCCCCTTCCTTTCCTCTTCGAACCACGTCCTAGATTTATGCGATACAACTTTCCCCACTACTTTCCCCCATTCCTTTCCTCTTTGAACCACGTCCTAGATTCATGCTATACAACTTTCCCCCTTCATTTCCTCTTTGAACCACGTCCTAGATTCATGCTATATACAACTTTTCCCACTACTTTCCCCCACTCCTTTCCTCTTTGAACCACGTCCTAGATTCATGGTATACATGCAGCTAGAGCAATGCATGTGGAGTAAGTAAAATATACCTGAAGGTTCTTGGGGCGTGGTTCGGTGGGCGACGGGACGGCTACGAAGAAGAAGGGGTCGGAGGCTCTCCCGCGTCGCCGTTGGGTGGAAAGTGAACAGTAGTGCCGGTAGTGGATTCCCTCCCTCGCCGACGGTGACAGCGTTAAGCCTCCTTCCCTTCCCGGCGGACGGATCCTGCCGGCTCTTTGAGCAGCAGTGAGGGGAGAGAGAGGCCAACGAAGTCTTGTTTAGATCTGGAGAGGGCGAGAGAGTGTGAAGAGAGCAACTACAAGCGCTGAGGCTCCAGCGGGAGAGGGCGAGAGAGTGTGAAGAGAGCAACTACAAGCGTTGAGGCTCCAGTGTGAATATATATACTGGAGAGAGAGTGTTGTGTTTGATTGAATAGATGAATCTCAGATTGTGTGATGCATATTGTATAATCATACCCACGGATACTTGAGGTGACATTGGAGTATCTAGGTGACATTAGGGTTTTGGTTGATTTGTGTCTTAAGGTGTTATTCTAGTACCACTAGTAGAAAACGGAGCTTTAATACCGGTTCATAAGGGCCTTTAGTGTCGGTTCTGCAACCACCACTAAAGAGTGGAGACTAAAGGCCTCCCCCCTTTAGTACCGGTTCGGCACGAACCGCCACTAAAAGCCCACCACGTGGCGTGAGCTCGCGCCGTGGTATGGGGGACCTTTAGTACCGGTTGGTGTTACCAACCGGTACTAAAGGTATTTTTTTGAAATTATTTTTTGAAAATTTTGGGGAAAAAATTGATTTTTTTTCGATTTTCAATTTTCTGAATTATTTGATGATTTAGTCTCTAATCGCCCATCTTAACTGCTCGAGTGTGGATCACTCATTCCAAATCGTCTAACTTCCCGTCCGGTCACCCATCCCTCTCACTACTCCAGCCTGAGCACGCTTAACTTCCGGGTTCTATTCTCCCTCATTTCCAAGTCTGCACTTGTTGTTTTCCTGACAATAGTAAGATGTGAATCCTATTAACCCTCAGGAGTTTAGCTTGAGCATGAAGTCACACGTTTCACTGTTTGAGTTTGAAACTATTATTCTAAAAAACAATAATTATGTAGTAACACTAATATTTCTTGAATAAGTAGTTTGACCATAGTTTGACCATAGTTTGACCAGATTTGACCAAAATTCAAAAAAACTGAGATACTTATTTAGTAACACTAATATTATTGCGTAATTATTTAGTAACACTCTATATTTCTTGAATCAGTTGTTTGACCGGTTTGACAAGATTTAACCAAACTTCAAAAAACATAAATTAGAGCATATCTTTTTTTCCTTTTACAATTTTGTCATTTCAAAAAATTTCCTAAACCCTAAACCCAGGACTTAAAACATCGGAAACTCTAAGCTAAATAGTAAAAACTAAGGGTTTAAACCATAAAACCTAACCCTAAACTCTATCTAAAGGGGCTCGTGGGGCCCCGGCCTGACGCCAGCCTGCCACCACCCCTTTAGTACCGGTTCGTGGCACGAACCGGTACTAAAGGTTCAACACGAACCGGCACTAATGCATAGCCGTTCGAACCGGTACT
Organism: Triticum aestivum; assembly: GCF_018294505.1. Classification (NCBI taxonomy): domain Eukaryota; kingdom Viridiplantae; phylum Streptophyta; class Magnoliopsida; order Poales; family Poaceae; genus Triticum; species Triticum aestivum. The sequence continues at coordinate 10,300,161 of NC_057804.1, forward strand.
AATGATACCATTAGTACCGGGACAAAATCGAACTAGGACTAATGTGTCTCACATAAGGTCCTTTTTCTACTAGTGTACGAACTCTAGGGCTGTTTGTGACACTTATAGGAATAGCCCAACGGATTGATTGGAAAGAATAACTTTGAGGTGGTTTCGTACCCTACCATAATCTCTTCGTTTGTTTTCCACTATTAGTGACTTTAGAGTGACTCTTTGTTGCATGTTGAGGGATAGTTATATGATCCAATTATGTTATTATTGTTGAGAGAACTTGCACTAGTGAAAGTATGAACCCTAGGCCTTGTTTCCTATCATTGCAATACCATTTATGGTCACTTTTATCATTACTTACCTTGCTGTTTTTATATTTTCAGATTACAAAAACCCATATCTACCATCCATATTGCACTTGTATCACCATCTCTTCGCCGAACTAGTGCACCTATACAATTTACCATTGTATTTTGTGTGTTGGGGACACAAGAGACTCTTTGTTATTTGGTTGCACGGTTGCTTGAGAGAGACCATCTTCAACCTATGCCTCCTACGGATTGATAAACCTTATTTCATCCACTTGAGGGAAATTTTCTACTGTCCTACAAACATGTGCACCTGCAGGCCCAACAACATCTACAAGAAGAAGGTTGTGTAGTAGACATCACCACATAAGATGCATGTCGAGAAAATTTAGAATAAATGGAAGAAGCGATGAAGTTGCGGGGACGAAAGAAACCAGTGCAACATTTTTATGCTGTCTCGTGGCAACCACGGACATTGTCCTAGTCAAAAAAAAGTAAACGCATGCTGATCGACGAATCTAGTGATGCTTATTTTATTTTTTGAACGATTTGAAGATTGCCTACCATGCCTGTCGCGCGAACAGTGCTTGGTATTACTGCTGACGTTAAACTGTTTTGTTTTCCTTATATATAATAATAATATTTTTGGGAAATAAATATAATAATAATTTTTTTGAGGATTATATATATAATATAATGTTACGAGCCTCGATCTAGGGTTCGTGGAGAAGGAGAGGGATTCAGGGAAGCAGGAAAGGGGATCTGGAAGTCGCCGAGAGGGGAAGAACATCTTCTCTCTTCGGTTTGATTTGTTCAGTGGAATATTCAATACCCACCCTTTGGTGGCCGCTCGCTACTTAACCCCGCTGCACGCAGGCCTCACCCACTCCACACATACTCATAGCCTGGCCCACATGCCAGGTGGTCACGCCTTTGCTTCCGCGTCCTCTTCGCCCTTGGATGCGCTGGCAGTCTCCCTGCCAGGTGGGGGCGCCGTAACATCCTCTCCCCCTTGCGTTTCGCCTTGTCCCCAAGGCGGAGTAGTTGGAAACCTTTGTTGCATCTTGGCAGGTTCTTCCTAGGTAGCCATGAACTCTGGCAATCCACTCCATTGGACCAGCAGACTTGGCTGGAGCGTACCGCCCGCATGAATCATCCAAAGTTCGAGCGCTTTTGCTGGAATGTGCTCGGCCTGCAAGATAGCATTGTCAGGAGGAAGATCAGAGTTCACCTGCCCCTGTGCGCCTTCGGCCTTCTTTAGCTACGATACATGCACAACTGGGTGAATTTTGCTAGACGCCGGGAGATCCAGCTTGTACGCCACCGCGCCAATGCGAGCCAGGATGCGGTAATGTCCAAAATAGCGAAACGCCAGCTTTTGGTGGGGTCGCTGCACCACCGAGGACTGGATAAATGGTTGAAGCTTCAGTAACACTGCATCACCAACCTCAAACGCTCTGTCAGTGCGATGCTTGTCAGCATGTCATTTCATTCTGTCCTAGGCAAGTTTCAGCTACTGTTGAAGAAGCTCGATCATGATTTCCCACTCGCGCAACCATGCTACCAGGTCGGGCACCGAGCATTGCTCTACTTGGTCCACTCCAAACTCGTGCGGCAGCTGCCCGTAGATGACCTCGAACGGTGTTCTTCCCAAGGCTGAGCAAAACATGGTGGTGTACCAGTATTCTGCAAGAGCCAACCACTTCGACCAATTGGCAGGGCACGAGTGCACTGCACATCTGAGATATCCCTCCAGGCACTGATTGACTCGATCCGTCATTCCATAAGTCTGCGGGTGATACGCTAAGCTGAGTCTCAACTCCGTTCGGCAGAGCTTGAACAGTTCCTGCCACACTTTGCTGGTGAAAACTTTGTCACGGTCCGAGATGATTGTGAGAGGTAGGTCGTGCAATCGAAAGATTTCCTTCATAAACTTCTGCGCGACCTTCAATGCTGTGAATGGGCGCGTCAGCGGCAGAAAATGGGCATGCCTTGAAAATTGGTCGACTACCACCAGGATTGTGTCATATCCACCAGAACGCGGCAGTCCTTCGATAAAGTCCATAGAAACCAATGCAAGGTCTTTTTGGGATCGGTAACGGTTGAAGAAGCCCCGCAGGCGATTTCCTCTCGGTTTTTGCCTATTGACAGACCATGCAGGTCCTGACGCTTTGTTTGATCTGAGCCTTGATGACGTGCCACGCGAAGAGCCGCTTGATGCGATTGTACGTGGCGTGGAACCCTGAGTGTCCACCCACCGCGCTTGCGTGCAGAGAGTTGACCAGGTGTTGCTAAACCGTGGCGCCATTCCCAATCCACACACGGCCTTTGTATCGTAAGATGTCGTCCCTCATCGTATACTGTGGTTCACTGTTGGAGTCAAGGGTCGTCTTCTCCATTCTAGCTGTCACGCCAGCATCCTTCAGATAGCTGTTCTTGACAGCTTCCAACCAAGTTGGTTTGCAAATGGACAATGCTACCACTTCTACGTCCTCTGCATGCCCTCGCCGAGACAGCGCATCGGCTACTTTGTTTGTGAGGCCTGCTTTGTATTGGATGGTGAATTGGAGCCCCACCAATTTGGTAAACGTCCATTTTGCATCATGCTTTTATATCAATATTTATTGCATTATGGGTTGTTATTACACATTATGTCACAATACTTATGCATATTCTCTCTTATTTTACAAGGATTACATAAGGAGGGAGAATGCCGGCAGCTGGAATTCTGGGCTGGAAAAGGAGCCAATATTAGAGACCTATTCTGCACAACTCCAAAAGTCCCCAAACTCCACGAAAGTTATATTTGGAAATAATAAAAAATACTGAGCGAAAGAAATACCAGTGGGGGCCCACACCCTGGCCACGAGGGTGGGGGCGCGCCCTACCCCCTGGGCGCACCCCCCTACCTCGTGGGCCCACTGGTGGCCCTCCGATGTCCATCTTCTGCTATATGAAGTCTTCTGTCTGAAGAAAAATCAGAAGCAAGCTTTCGAGACAAGACTCCGCCGCCACGAGGCGGAACCTTGGTGGAACTAATCTAGGGCTCTGGCGGAGCTGTTCTGCCGGGGACACTTCCCTCCGGGAGGGGGAAATCATCGCCATCGTCATCACCAACGCTCCTCTCATCGGGAGGGGGCCAATCTCCATCAACATCTTCACCAGCACCATCTCATCTCAAACCCTAGTTCATCTCTTGTATCCAATTCTTGTCTCTAAGTCTGGGATTGGTACCTGTAGGTTGCTAGTAGTGTTGATTACTCCTTGTACTTGATGCTAGTTGGTTTATTTGGTGGAAGATCATATGTTCAGATCCTATATGCATATTAATACCCCTCTGATTATGAACATGAATATGCTTTGTGAGTAGTTACGTTTGTTCCTGAGGACATGGGAGAAGTCTTGCTATTAGTAGTCATGTGAATTTGGTATTCGTTCAATATTTTGATGAGATGTATGTTGTCTCCCCTCTAGTGGTGTTATGTGAACGTCGACTACATGAAACTTCACCATTATTTGGGCCTAGAGGAAGGCATTGGGAAGTAATAAGTAGATGATGGGTTGCTAGAGTGACAGAAGCTTAAACCCTAGTTTATGTGTTGCTTCATAAGGGGCTGATTTGGATCCATACGTTTCATGCTATGGTTAGGTTTACCTTAATACTTCTTTTGTAGTTGCGGATGCTTGCAATAGGGGTTAATCATAAGTGGGATGCTTGTCCAAGTAAGGACAGTACCCAAGCACCGTTCCACCCACATATCAAGTTATCAAAGTACCGAACGCGAATCATATGAACATGATGAAATTCTAGCTTGACGATAATTCCCATGTGTCCTCAGGGGCGCTTTTCTCTATATAAGAGTTTGTCCAGGCTTGTCCATTGCTACAAAAAGGATTGGTCCATCTTGCTGCACTCTATTTACTTTTGTTACTTGTTGCTCATTACAATTTATCCTATCACAAAACTAGCTGTTACCTATAATTGCAGTGCTTGCAGAGAATACCTTGCTGAAAACCGCTTATCATTTCCTTCTGCTCCACGTTGGGTTTGACACTCTTACTTATCGAAAGGACTACGATAGATCCCCTATACTTGTGGGTCATCAAGACTCTTTTCTGGTGCCGTTGCCGGGGAGTGAAGCGCCTTTGGTAGGTGGAATTTGGTAAGGAAAAATTTATATAGTGTGCTGAAATTTACTGTCACTTGTTACTATGGAAAGTAATCCTCTGAGGGGCTTTTTCAGGGTATCTTCACCTCGACCAGTAGAGCAAAGAGTTGCTCCTCAACCTACTGAACCTACTGAAAATGAAAATGTATACTTTGAAATTCCTTCGGGTATGGTAGAAAAACTGCTATCTAATCCTTTTACAGGAGATGGAACATTACATCCTGATGAGCACCTAATATATGTGGATGAAGTTTGTGGATTATTTAAGCTTGCAGGTATGCCCGATGATGTTATTAAGAATAAGGTCTTCGATTTATCTTTGAAGGGAGACGCATTGACATGGTATAGGCTATGCGATGATATGGGATCATGGAACTACAAACGATTGAAATTGGAATTTCATTAGAAGTTTTATCCTATGCATCTTGTTCATCGTGATCGTAATTATATATACAATTTTTGGCCTCGCGAAGGAGAAAGCATCGCTCAAGCTTGGGGGAGGCTGAAATCAATGTTATATTCATGCCCCAATCATGAGCTCTCAAAAGAAATGATTATTCAAAAAATTTATGCTCGGCTTTCTTATAACAATCGCACCATGCTTCTTGTGTTGGCTCTTTTATGATGAAGACAATTGAATTCAAATGGGATTTATTGGAAATAATTAAACGCAACTCTGAAGATTGGGACCTCGACGAAGGTAAGGAGTCAGGTATGACACCTAAGTTTGATTGTGGTAAATCTTTTATGAATACCAATGTTTTCCGTAAATTTAGCACTAAATATGGACTTGACTCTGAGATAGTAGCTTCTTCCTGTGAATCTTTTTCTACTCATGTTGACCTCCCTAAGGAGAAGTGGTTTAAATATCATCCACCCATAGAAGTAAAAGTAGTTGCAGCTATTAAAGTTGAAGAAAAGACTATCACTTATAATGATCCTATTGTTCCTACTACTTATGTTGAGAAACCACCTTTCTCCATTAGAATAAAGGATCATGCTAAAGCTTCAATTGTGGTTCGTAAAAGCAATATTAGAATGTATACACCTCCTGAGCAAGTTAAAGTTGAACCTAATATTGCTATTGTTAAAGATCTCTTGGCTGATAATATTGATGGGCATGTTATTTACTTATGTGATGAAACTACTAGAATTGTTAAACCTTGTGATAAAGATAAACATAGACCTGTGGTAGGCATGCCTATTATTTCTGTTAAAATAGGAGATCATTGTTATCATGGCTTATGTGATATGGGTGCTAGTGCTAGTGCAATACCTTTTGACTTATACAAAGAAATTATGCATGATATTGCACCTGCTGAGTTAGAAGATATTGATGTCACAATTAAACTTGCCAATAGAGATACTATATCACCAATGGGAATTGTTAGAGATGTTGAAGTCCTTTGTGGGAAAACTAAATATCCTACTGATTTTCTCGTTCTTGGTTCCCCACAAGATAGGTTTTGTCCCATTATATTTGGTAGACCCTTCTTGAACACTGTTAATGCTAAGATAGACTACAAAAAGGATGTTATTACTATTGGTTTGGGTGATATGTCTCATGAGTTTAATTTCTCTAAATTTCGTAGACAACACTGTGAAGAGGAATTGCCTAGTAAAGATGAAATTATTGGTCTTGCTTCTATTGTCGTGCCTCCTAGTGATCCTTTAGAACAATATCTGCTAGACCATGAAAATGATATGTTTATGAATGAAAGAAGGGAAATAGATGAAGTGTTCCTTAAACAAGGACCTATTCTGAAAAACAACTTGCCTGTTGAAATCTTAGGGGATCCTCCTCCACCCAAAGGTGATCCCGTGTTTGAGCTCAAACCATTGCCTGATACTCTTAAATATGCTTATCTTGATGAAAAGAAGATATATCCTATTATTATTAGTGCTAACCTTTCAGAGAAGGAGGAAGAAAAATTATTGAGAACTCTGAAGAAGCACCGTGCTGCTATTGGATATACTCTTGATGATCTTAAGGGCATTAGTCCCACTCTATGTCAACATAAAATAAATTTGGAAAAAGATGCCAAACCAGTTATTGATCACCAACGACGACTGAATCCTAAAATGAAAGAAGTGGTAAGAAAGGAAATACTAAAGCTCCTTGAGGCAGGTAATTTATCCCGTTGCTGATAGTCAGTGGGTAAGTCATGTCCATTGTGTTCCTAAGAAGGGAGGTATTACTGTCGTTCCTAATGATAAAGATGAATTGATTCCGCAAATAATTATTAAATGTTATAGGATGGTAATTGATTTCCGCAAATTAAATAAGGCTACTAAAAAGGATCATTACCCCTTACCTTTTATTGATCAAATGCTATAAAGATTATCCAAACATACACATTTTTTCTTTCTAGATGGTTATTCTGGTTTCTCTCAAATATCTGTGTCAGTTGATGATCAAGCTAAGACCACTTTTACTTGCCCTTTCGGTACTTTTGCTTATAGACGTATGCCTTTTGCTTTATGTAATGCACCTGCTACCTTTCAAAGATGCATGATGTCTATATTCTCTCACTTTTGTGAAAAGATTTGTGAGGTTTTCATGGACGATTTCTCCGTTTATGGATCCTCTTTTGATGATTGCTTGAGCAACCTTGATCGAGTTTTGCGGAGATGTGAAGAAACTAATCTTGTCTTGAATTGGGAAAAGTGCCACTTTATGGTTAATGAAGGTATTGTCTTGGGGCATAAAATTTCTGAAAGAGGTATTGAAGTTGATAAAGCTAAAGTTGATGCTATTGAGAAGATGCCATGTCCCAAGGACATCAAAGGTATAAGAAGTTTCCTTGGTCATGCCGGCTTCTATAGGAGGTTCATTAAGGACTTCTCAAAATCTCTCGGCCTCTGACTAATTTATTACAAAAAGATATACCATTTGTCTTTGATGATGATTGTGTAGAAGCATTTGAAATACTTAAGAGAGCATTGATCTCTGCACCTATTGTTCAGCCACCTGATTGGAATTTACCTTTTGAAATTATGTGTGATGCTAGTGATTATGTTGTAGGTGTTGTTCTAGGGCAAAGAGTTGATAAGAAATTAAATGTTATTCAATATGCTAGTAAAACTCTAGACAATGCCCACAGAAATTATGGTACTACTGAAAAAGAATTCTTAGCAGTTGTATTTGCTTGTGATAAGTTCAGACCTTATATTGTTGATTGTAAAGTAACTATTCACACTGATCATGCTGCTATTAAATACCTTATGGAAAAGAAAGATGCTAAACCTAGACTTATTAGATGGGTTCTCTTGCTGCAAGAATTTGATTTGCATATTATTGATAGAAAGGGAGCTGAGAACCCCGTTTCAGACAACATGTCTAGGTTAGAAAATGTTCTTGATGACCCACTACCTATTGATGATAGCTTTCCTGATGAGCAATTAAATGTCATAAATGCTTCTCGTACTGCTCCATGGTATGCTGATTATGCTAGTTACATTGTTGCTAAATTTATACCACCTACTTTCACATACCAGCAAAAGAAAAGGTTTTTCTATGATTTGAGACATTACTTCTGGGATGACCCACATCTTTATAAACAAGGAGTAGATGGTGTTATTTGACGTTGTGTACCTGAGCATGAACAGGAACAGATCCTACGCAAGTGTCATTCCGAGGCTTATGGAGGGCACCAAGCAGGAGATAGAACTGCACATAAGGTATTTGATACGTCCATTTTGCATCATGCTTTTATGATAATATTTATTGCATTATGGCCTGTTATTTCACATTATGTCACGATACTTATGGCTATTCTCTCTTATTTTACAAGGTTTACATGAAGAGGGAGAATGCCGGCAGCTGGAATTCTGGGCTGGAAAAGGAGCAAATATTGGAGGCCTATTCTACGCAACTCCAAAAGTCCTGAAACTCCACGGAATACCTTGAAATAAATAAAGAAAAATCATCTCCAAAGATGAAGGCCAGGGGGCCCACACCCTGCTCACGAGGGTGCCCCCCCCCCTGGGCACGCCCCCCTACCTCGTGGGCCCTCTGGTGGCTCTCCGACGCCCATCTTCTCCTATATGAAGTCTTTCGATGAGAAAAAAATCAGAGAGAACCTTTCGAGATGAGACGTCGCCGCCACGAGGCGGAACCTTGGCGGAACCAATCTAGGGCTCTGGCAGAGCTCTCCTGCCGGGGACACTTCCCTCCAGGAGGGGGAAATCATCACCATCGTCATCACAAACGCTCCTCTCATCGGGACAGGGCAATCTCCATCAACATCTTCACCAGCACCATCTCATCTCCAAACCCTAGTTCATCTCTTGTATCCAATTCTTGTCTCCAAGTCCGGGATTGGTGCTAGTAGGTTGCTAGTAGTGTTGATTACTCTTTGTAGTTGATGCTAGTTGGTTTTTTCGGTGGAAGATCATATGTTCAGATCCTATATGCATATTATTACCCCTCTGATTATGAACATGAATATGCTTTGTGAGTAGTTACGTTCGTTCCTGAGGACAAGGGAGAAGTCTTGCTATTAGTAGTCATGTTAATTTGGTATTCGTTCGATATTTTGATGAGATGTATGTTGTCTAACCTCTAGTGGTGTTATGTGAACATCGACTACATAACACTTCACCATTATTTGGGCCTAGAGGAAGGCATTGGGAAGTAATAAGTAGATGATGGGTTGCTAGAGTGACAGAAGCATAAACCCTAGTTTATGCGTTGCTTCGTAAGGGGCTGATTTGGATCCACATGTTTCATGCTATGGTTAGGTTTACCTTAATACTTTTGTTGTAGTTGCGGATGCTTGCAATAGAGATTAATCATAAGTGAGATGCTTGTCCAAGTAAGGGTGGTACCCAAGCACCGGTCCACCCACATATCAAATTATCAAAGTACCGAACACGAATCATATGAGCGTGTTGAGAACTAGCTTGACGATATTCCCATGTGTCCTCGGGAGCGCTTTTCCTATCATAAGAGTTTGTCCAGGCTTGTCCTTTGCTACAAAAAGGATTGGGCCACCTTGCTGTTACTTGTTGCTCGTTACCATTTATCTTATCACAAAACTATCTGTTACCACTTATTTTAGTACATGCAGAGAATACCTTGCTGAAAACCGCTTATCATTTCCTTCTGCTCCTCGTTGGGTTCGACACTCTTACTTATCGAAAGGACTGCGATAGATCCCCTATACTTGTGGGTCATCAAGACTCTTTTCTGGCGCCGTTGCCGGGGAGTGAAGCGCCTATGGTAGGTGGAATTTGGTAAGGAAAAATTTATTTAGTGTGTTGAAATTTTCTGTCACTTGTTACTATGGAAAGTAATTGTTTGAGGGGCTTGTTCGGGGTATCTTCACAATGTCCGGTTGAGCCAAGAGTTGCTCCTCAACCTACTGAATCTATTGAAAATGAAACTCCTATTGGAATTCCTTCGGGTATGATGGAAAAACTGCTAGCTAACACTTTCGCAGGAGATGGAACAAAGCATCCTGACGAACATCTACGTTCTGTGGATGATATTTGTGGACTATTTAAGCTTGCAGGTATACCCGATGATGTTGTTAAGAAGAAGGCTTTCCCTTTATCTTTGGAGGGAGACGCATTGACATGGTATAGGCTATGTGATGATACGAGATCATGGAACTATAAAAGAGTGAAATTGGAATTTCATCAAAAGTATTACCCTATGCATCTTGTTCATCGTGATCGCAATTCTATATATAATTTTTGGCCGCACGAAGGAGAAAGCATCGCTCAAGCTTGGGGGAGGCTTAAATCAATGTTATATTCATGCCCCAATCATGAGCTCTCAAAATTGACAATTCTCCAGAATTTTTATGCTCGGCTTTCTGATAACAATCGCACCATGCTCGATACTTCTTGTGTTGGCTCTTTTATGATGAAGCCTATTGAATTAGGATGAAATTTATTGGATAGAATTAAACGCAACTTTTAAGATTGGGACCTCGACGAAGGTAAGGAGTCAGGTATGACACCTAAGTTTGATTGTGTTAAATCTTTTATGGATACCGATATTTTTCGTAAGTTTAGCACTAAATATGGACTTGACTCTGAGATAGTAGCTTCTTTCTGTGAATCTTTTGCTACTTATGTTGATATCCCCAAGGAGAAGTGGTTTAAATATCATCCTCCCATAGAAGTAAAAGTAGCTGCACCTATTAAAGTTGAAGAAAAGATTATCACTTATAATGATCCTATTGTTCCTACTTCTTATGTTGAGAAACCCCCTTTCCCTGTTAGAATGAAGGATCATGCTAAAGCTTCAACTGTTGTTCGTAAAAGCAATATTAGGACTTATACACCTCCTGAGCAAGTCAAAGTAGAACCCAATATTGCTATTGTTAAAGATCTCTTGTCTGATAATATTGATGGGCATGTTATTCAACTCACTGGTGAAACTGCTAGAATTGCTAAACCTTGTGATAAAGATAAACATAGACCTGTGGTAGGTGTGCCTGTTATTTCTGTTAAAATAGGAGATCATTGTTATCATGGCTTGTGTGATATGGGTGCTAGTGCTAGTGCTATACCCATTGACTTATACAAGGAAATTATGCATGATATTGCACCTGCTGAGATAGAAGGTATTGATGTTACAACTAAGCTTGCCAATAGAGACACTATTTCTCCAGTGGGAATTGTTAGAGATGTTGAAGTCTTCTGTGGGAAAACCAAATATCCCGCTGATTTTCTTGTTCTTGGTTCCCCACAAGATAGCTTTTGTCCCATTATATTTGGTAGACCCTTCTTGAATACTGTTAATGCTAAGATAGATTGCAAAAAGAATGTTGTTACTATTGGTTTGGACGATATGGTTCATGAGTTTAATTTCTCTAAATTTAGTAAACAACATCGTGAGGAAGAATCGCCTAGTAAGGATGAAATTATTGGTCTTGCCTCTATTGTTGTACCTCCTAGTGATCCTTTAGAATAGTATTTGCTAGATCATGAAAATGATATGTTTATGAATGAAAGAAGGGAAATAGATGAAGTATTCTTTAAACAGGAACCTATTCTGCAACACAATTTGCCTGTTGAAATCCTAGGGGATCCTCCTCCACCCAAGGGTGATACCATATTTGAGCTTAAACCGTTGCCTGATAATCTTAAATATGCTTATCTTGATGAAAAGAAAATATATCCTGTCATTATTAGCGCTAACCTTTCAGAGCATGAAGAGGAAAGATTATTGAAAACTCTGAAGAAGCACCGTGCTGCTATTGGATATACTCTGGATGATCTTAAGGGCATTAGTCCCACTCTATGTCAACATAAAATAAATTTGGAAGCTGATGCCAAACCAGTTCGTGATCCTCAACGACGTTTGAATCCTAAAATGAAAGAAGTGGTAAGAAAAGAAATACTCAAGCTTCTGGAGGCATGTATAATTTATCATGTTGCTGATAGTCAGTGGGTAAGTCCTGTCCATTGTGTCCCTAAGAAGGGAGGTATTGCAGTTGTCCCTAATGATAAAGATGAATTGATCCCTCGAAGAATTATCACAGGTTATAGGATGGTAATTGATTTCCGTAAATTAAATAAAGCTACTAAGAAAGATCATTACCCCTTACCTTTTATTGATCAAATGCTAGAGAGGTTATGCAAACATACACATTATTGCTTTCTATATGGTTATTCTGGTTTCTCTCAAATACCTGTGTCAGCTAAGATCAATCAAAGACTACTTTTACATGCCCTTTTGGTACTTTTGCTTATATATGTATGCCTTTTGGTTTATGTAATGCACCTGCTACCTTTCAAAGATGCATGATGGCTATATTCTCTGACTTTTGCGAAAAGATTTGTGAGGTTTTAATGGATGACTTTTCAGTCTATGGTTCCTCTTTTGATGGTTGCTTAAGCAATATTGATCGAGTTTTGCAGAGATGTGAAGAAACTAATCTTGTCTTGAATAGGGAAAAGTGCCACTTTATGGTTAATGAAGGTATTGTCTTGGGGCACAAAGTTTCTGAAAGAGGTATTGAAGTTGATAAGGCCAAGGTTGATGCTATTGAAAAGATGCCATGTCCAAGGGATATCAAAGGTATAAGAAGTTTTCTTGGTCACGCCAGATTTTATAGGAGGTTCATTAAGGACTTCTCAAAAATCTCTTGGCCTCTAACTAATTTATTACAAAAAGATTTACCATTTGTCTTTGATGATGATTGTGTAGAAGCATTTGAAATACTAAAGAAAGCACTAGTCTCTGCACCTGTTGTTGAGCCACCTGATTGGAATTTACCCTTTGAAATTATGTGTGATGCTAGTGATTATGTTGTAGGTGCTGTTCTGGGGCAGAGAGTTGATAAGAAATTAAATGTTATCCATTATGCTAGTAAGACTCTAGATAGTGCTCAAAGAAATTATGCAACTACCGAAAAGGAATTTTTAGCAGTGGTGTTTGCTTGTGATAAGTTTAGACCTTATATTGTTGATTCCAAAGTTAATATTCACACAAATCATGTTGCTATTAAATATCTTATGGAAAAGAAGGATGCAAAACCTAGACTTATTAGATGGGTTCTCCTGCTTCAAGAATTTGATTTGCATATTGTTGATAGAAAGGGAGCTGGGAACCCTGTTGCAGACAACTTGTCTAGGTTAGAGAATGTTCTTGATAACCCACTACCTATTGATGATAGCTTTCCTGATGAACAATTAAATGTCATAAGCACTTCTCGTAGCACTCCTTGGTATGCTGATTATGCTAATTATATTGTTGCTAAATTTATACCACCTAGCTTCACATACCAGCAAAAGAAAAAGTTTTTCTATGACTTGCGACATTACTTTTGGGATGATCCACATCTTTATAAAGAAGGACTAGATGGTTTCATTAGACGTTGTGTACCTGAGCATGAACAGGAACAGATCCTATGCAAGTGTCACTCCGAAGCTTATGGAGGACACCATGCTGGAGATAGAACTGCACATAAGGTATTGCAATCCGGTTTTTATTGGCCTACTCTCTTCAAAGATGCCCGTAAGTTTGTTTTTTCTTGCGATGAATGTCAAAGAATTGGTAATATCAGTAGACGTCAAGAAATGCCTATGAATTATTCACTTGTTATTGAACCATTTGATGTTTGGGGCTTTGATTATATGGGACCTTTTCCTGCCTCTAATGGATACACACATATTTTAGTTGCTGTTGATTACGTTACTAAGTGGGTGGAAGCTATTCCAACTAGTAGTGCTGATCATAACACATCTATTAAAATGCTTAAGGAAGTTATTTTTCCGAGGTTTGGAGTCCCTAGATATTTAATGACCGATGGTGGTTCACACTTCATTCATGGTGCTTTCCGTAAGATGCTTGCTAAATATGACGTTAATCATAGGACTGCATCTCCTTATCATCCTCAGTCTAGTGGTCAAGTAGAATTGAGCAATAGGGAGCTCAAATTAATTTTGCAAAAGACTATTAATAGGTCTAGAAAGAATTGGTCCAAGAAACTTGATGATGCATTATGGGCCTATAGAACTGCATATAAAAATCCTATGGGTATGTATCCGTACAAAATGGTCTATGGAAAAGCTTGTCACTTACCTCTCGAACTAGAACATAAGGCATATTGGGCTATTAAAGAGCTCAACTGTGATTTCAAATTTGCTGGTGAGAAGAGGTTATTTGATATTAGCTCACTTGATGAATGGAGAGCCCAAGCTTATGAGAATGCCAAGTTGTTTAAAGAAAAAGTTAAAAGATGGCATGACAAAAGGATACAAAAGCGTGAGTTTAATGTAGGTGATTATGTATTGCTATACAACTCTCGTTTAAGATTTTTTGCAGGAAAACTTCTCTCTAAATGGGAAGGTCCCTACGTTATCGAGGAGGTCTATCGTTCCAGTGCCATAAAAATCAACAACTTCGCAGGCACAAATCCGAAGGTGGTAAACGGTCAAAGGATCAAACACTATATCTCAGGTAATCCTATAAATGTTGAAACTAATATTATTGAAACCGTGACCCCGGAGGAGTACATAAAGGACACCTTCCAGAACATTCCAGACTCTGAAAAGGAATAGGTATGTGGTACGGTAAGTAAACCGACTCCAAAACTATTTTTAAGGCAATATTTCTCCGTTTTGGAACATTTAGAAAAATAGAAAAATAAGTAGCAGTCCGGGAAGGACACGAGGCCTCCACGAGGGTGGAAGGCGCGCCCTACCCCCCCTGGGCGCGCCCCCCCTACCTCGTGAGCACCTCGTGTGCCCTCCGGACTCCGTTTCCTTGCACGACACGTATTTTGGTCGGTAAAAATTCACTATATATACTCTCGAAGGTTTTGACCACCGTATCACGCAAATATTCTCTAATCTTGTTTCGAGCTGTTTTCTGACAGGTCTAGATCATCATGACAACCCCAAGTGCTTCCAAGGATAAGTTCTTTGAGAAGGTGATTAACCCTTACCTCGCGGAGGTGTTGCGGCACCTTCAAACCATTGAGATGCGTGATGGGTTGCTGCACATCCGCGATGTTGAGGGACCAAAGGGAACCGGAAGTGTGGAGTCGAGGCTCGAGGTAATGGAGCAACAAGTTTTCAAGTGTCAGGGAATGGTGGAGCGTGGAATCAACGCTAGCCACAAGATGCTCGCGGAGTTCACCAACAACTACGAGCCGGATGCCAAGAACACCGAGGAGGCTATCTTTAAGCTACAAGAGAAGATCGAGCACCTCCAAGCCCAAATTTATGATCTGCAAAATCAAAACTATGAGTATGAATATAGATTCAAAAGGATGAGTTTGGCTGCAGATTTGAGGATTCCGGAGACTCGATCATCCTTCTATGATGGAGAGCCTATGCCATGGAAGTTGGACGACAAGCCCGCATCACCGACAATACCTCCACCGCCAACCACAAGGAAGGAGAAATAATCACATGGGTATGGGTACTCCCCTTGGCAACTGCCAAGCTTGGGGGAGGTGCCCTGGTATCGTATCACCATCACAACTCCTATCTTTACAGTTTTTCTTAGTTCAATCCTATTAGTAGTATCTTGATTTAGTAGAATAAAGTCATGGCATGATCTAGTTTTGAGTTTTTGATCCTTCTTTGTAATCGAGTCCGTGAGCTATATAATAAAGATTAGTGTTGAGTCAAGGGCTTGATTGTTTTGCCATGATCTTGGGTAAGTAGAAGAAAAGAATAAAAAGAATCAAGGAGCTCATATTGATCTTAGTGAAAGTAATGACTTCACATAGAGAGAGTATGATGATTAAAAGTTGTTGGGAGTTGGCAAATATAGCTTTGGTCATCGTTGCAATTAATAGGAAGTAATAAGGAAAGAGAGGTTTCACATATAGATATATTATCATTGACATCTTTTATGGTTGGGAGCACTCATTAAAATATGACATGCTAAAGAGTTGAGGTTGGACAAGGAAGACAACATAATGAGTTATGTTTTCTTACATTCGAGATAAAGTCTGTTGTCATGGATCCTCTACCGTGTTGAGCTTGCCTTTCCCCCTCATGCTGGCCAAATTCTTAGCACCAAGTAGAAATACTACTTGTGCTTCCAAACACCCTTAAACCAGTTTTGCCATGAGAGTCCACCATATCTACCTATGGATTGATTAAGATCCTTCAAGTAAGTTGTCATCGGTGGAAGCAATAAAAATTGCTCTCTAAATATGCATGACTTATTAATGTAGAGAAATAAGCTTTATACGAACTTGTTGTGGACGCAATAAAAGCGACGGACTGCATAATAAAGGTTCACATGCAAGGGGCAATATAAAGTGACGTTCTTTTGCATTAAGATTTTGTGCATCAACCCTAAACGCGCATGACAACCTCTGCTTCCCTCTGCGAAGGGCCTATCTTTTATTATTATCCTCTACCTTACAAGAGTCACGGTGATCCTCACCATTCCTTTTTCATTTTATCCTTTGGCAAGCTCAGCATGTTGGAAAGAGTATGATACACATATCTAATTGGATGTGGGGGAGCATGAATTATTATTGTTGACATTACCCTTGAGGTAAAAGGTTGTGGGGCAAAAGTATAAGCCCCTATCTTTCTCTGTGTCCGACTAAAACTCCGTAACCACAAGTATCGCGTGAGTGCTAGCAATTATGAAGGACTAAATGATAGTTGAGTATGTGGACTTGCTTTTAAGCTCTGACATAGACTCTTTCCGATGTTATGATAAATTGCAATTGCTTCAATGACTGAGAGTATAATTGTTAGTGCCCAATAATGTTTCTGATTCATGTTTTGGCTTTATGAATAGGTCATCACTTGAACATGAGTAATCATATGACAAAATCTATATATGTTGTTGTTATGAAATAATCATGATGCCTTATGTCGGGGATGCCGATCGTACCCACGGACACCTATGGGGCCCGGCGGAGCGGGTCCCTTTGTGGTTCGGAGGGGGGCGGAGGTCGCACGAAGAGCGGATCGAGGCGATGCACACGGGCGGTTTACCCAGCTTCGGAGCTCTCCGGAGAGATAAAACTCCTACTGCTGCCTGTTTGATCTATTGTCTCTTTTCTAGGGAGCAATGCGGGCTACAAAACCTAGTGTGAGTGTGGCTAATCTGCGGTGGGTCGAATGAATCGAAACTTGGCCAACCGCGGAACCCTCTCTACGTTGCACTCGGGCCTCCTTTTATATGCTCAAGGGGTCTCCGACAGGTGGCAACATAGGCGGGGGTACAAACGTAAAAACAGGGGTTGGTACACCTACTTGAACAGTGTACAGTGCAAAAATACCTAACTCTGACGGCAAGGGACAAAAGCAATAAATGCCTGTCGTTGTCGCCTAAACAGTGTAACAGAGACCGTCAGGTGCGCCTCCGCTCGCCACGATGGCGAGCCTGTCTGCGCCGCGTGTCGCTGTTCTCCGCTGGCTGCACAGCCGCCCGACACGCGCCCATGGAACGGTCCCATGGCGAAACGTCGCTGGGTGAGCTGGAGCGGAGGCGGAGAGGAGTTGCATGCCGCGGCAAGCGCCTTGCCGCGGCCGAATCCTTGTCGCGCCCGGAGACTTGTCGCGCTCCGGGCCTTCCCGGCAAGCTCCTCTTGCCGGGGCCTTGTCTTCTGCGTGCCTGGAGTGGCCTTCCCGACAAGCTCCTCTTGTCGGGACCGTATCTTCCCAATCTAATACTTTGTTCTTGAATGTCTCCAAGGGAGCCACGGGAGGAAGTTGGCGGTGGTGAGGCAAACCTTGCCGCGAGGTGCTGCAACTATCCGTGCACGAGTACAGGATACTAGGGTACCCCTACTCTAGTACACCGACAGGAGCCCCCGGGCCTGGGCCGTACACGGTGCCGAGCGCTTGTCGGGCCAGGCCCAGAACTGTGCGCGGACACGCGCGGCCTCGACCACGCCGCAACTCGCCCCGGACCCACCACGATCCCCACTAACGGCACGCACCGGACGTGGCGTCGTGCGAGAGATCGTGGGCGCGGTCGTGGGGAGTTCTTTATTAATATAAGCAGAACGTCCGCCCCCCTCCTCCCCTTTATAAGCGGAGGAAACAGAGGCAGGCCAACCACTCCTGCCATTGTCGTCTTGTCAAGAAAACTCCGCCGCTCCCCTCGTCTTCTCCGGTGCGAAGAGAGCAACGCCCCGCCCCCTTTCGACACAAGCACACTCGCCGCCGTCGACCTCCTCCGCCCCTTCTCGCAATGGCCCCAAAGGCCGATAAGGAGAAGGGCGTCAAGTCGGCCGAGGCGCAGCGGCTCGCGGCGCTGCGCAAGGAGCGAGCCGTCTTCCCCTCGCAGCTCGGCGCACGGGAGCTGCGGGACGTCTACTATCTTTTCTGGTCGACGGAGACTCGGGCGCATCCGCGCACGAGGGTGCTCCCCGCCTCCGCCGCTGATCTGGCCCCAACAGGGTACCCTTTCTTCGCCCTTTTCTTCTTTTGCGGCCTTTGCCCGCCGTATTCTTAGTTCTTTTGTGACATAATGAACACCTTCGGCCTCCACCTCCTTGATTTCACCCCCAACGCCATCTTGACCATGGCCGTTTTCGCACATTTGTGCGAAAACTTTGTCGGGGTCCACCCGAACGTGGCACTCTTCCACCATTTCTTTGTCCCCTGCGTCGAGAGAGGAGAGCCCCTTGCCGGAGGGATAGCCTGGGTCTCTAGGATTGGCAAGAAAGAGGCCTACTTAGAGGGGGAGTTCCGGAACAAGTGGGAGGAGTGGAGAGCCAACTGGTGCTGGGTCGTAGAGGACGACCCACAGCCCTTCACCGCCGTGCGCCAAACCCCAATTGCGCGCGGCAAAGATTGGAGTAACTTGGCGCCGGAGGATGCGAGGCTGAAGATAGCCGTGACCCGGATTCTGCGCCTCAGGCTTGCCGGATTAACTATTAGCGCAGTTGGCACAGACTTCATTCGCCGCCGCATCGCTCCCTTGCAGGAAAGGAGGAGGCCTGCTTGGGAGTTCCAGAATGCGGCGGACATCATGAGGCTGCGCCCGGGCCTGAATTGGAACTTCACCGTCATGGAGCTGGATTCAGTGCTGCTCGAGCTGTTCAAGAACGACCCCGAACATCCCGAGTGGTTCATGTTGCCGCGGGGGGTCGTCCCGTTGTGCAACAAATCGGCGCTCGACCGCATCCGCGCCATGATGCCACTGTGCGACTCCCACGGGATCGTCCCGACCTGGCAGGAGCCCCCTGACGAGGTCGTATAGCAATTCTTCGACAACTTACAAGAGGTGCCGATCCGCTCCGACGAGCAGAAGAGGCTCACCCGAGACACCACCGAGCAGGAGATGGCGTGGATCGCCACCAGAGCGGAGGAGGCGGCAGCAGCCGCTGCCGCTGGAGTCTTCGGGTTCACCGTGGAGGAGGCGGACGCGGCGAAGGCGGCAAGTGCTGCTGAGCGAGGGGAGGTCGCCGGCGAATACGAGCTCGTCGAGCCCGAGGCCGGGACGAGTGGACCCGCCGAGGGCGCTTCTTCCCGGCCGCCAAGCGACTTGCCACCAGCGGAGCCCCCGGCTCCGCCGAGGAGGCGTCTCCGTAGGGTCGGAGACGAGCCGGGGCGACAGGTCGGCCCACAGCTGCAGCGCCGCTCGACGCGCTCCACCGCGGCAAGCGAGGTTGCCGCGGGAGCGCCCCAAACTGCAGCGACAACCGGGGCGGAATCTTCTCGGGTCGCCGCCGACGCCTCCGCCAAGCAGCCAAGAGAGCCCACTCCCCCGCCTCATCGCACCGGAGGCGGGCCGGAGTTTGACTTCTCCGCGCTCAGCTCCGAGGAGGAAGGCGAAGAATCCCGACGGAGAATCCCGGAGTTTGACTTCTCGAGATTGCGCTTGCACGTCTTTAGTTTTCATTGCTTCGT
The DNA here is from genome assembly GCF_018294505.1 of Triticum aestivum. Taxonomy (NCBI): domain Eukaryota; kingdom Viridiplantae; phylum Streptophyta; class Magnoliopsida; order Poales; family Poaceae; genus Triticum; species Triticum aestivum. The sequence continues at coordinate 10,319,932 of NC_057804.1, forward strand.
CTTGAATCTGATTTGCTTCGTTCTGGACTCTTTCCTTTTCAGGACGCTGTCCCAGAGAGCGGCGAAGAGGGCCAAGATCCCGACGGTCATCGTTGAGGACGATTCTCCCGTGGCGACGGGGGACGCGTCCGAGGCCGCCATGCCGGACCCGGCAACCCTTCCCCAGAGCAGCCCCCAGCACGGTCCCCAGAGTAAGTGTGTAGTTTTCTTCTTGCTGTTAGGCGTGCGGGGGCGTCCCTTCTTTGTCGATATCTGACCGTGTGCTTGTGCAGGAGCAGAGCAGTCTCATCAGGAGGGCTCGGAAGCCGCCTCCGAGATCCTGCCCGCTGCTACTACGCTGCCGAGGGAGGACTCCCTGGTAAGGGAGCTCCCTCCGACAAGGGAGGCCACCCCGGCAAGGGAGGCTACCCCGGCAAGGGACGGCGCCAGCGACCCTCCAGTGGTCGAGGCCATGGCTGTGGATCCCGTGGCAGGTAACTCCCTTACGCGAAAATCTCCCTTGGGCTTGCTTTCTTTTGTTTCTCTTTTTTGGATATCTGCTTGACTGCCCCTTCCTCGTCTGACGCAGACCCGATGGAGGTCGAGGTCGCCGGCGAGGAGGAGACGCGCGGCAACACCGACGAGGCCGCCGTCGAGGAAGAAGAGGTCATCGTCGTGGAAGAAGAGGCCGTCACCGACGAGCCTGTTGGCGAGGAGGCCACTGAGGCTGCTGACGCAGAGGCTGGCGAGGGGTCGGACGGTCGCACTGACGGCCCTGAGGCCGCAGGAGCGGCGAGCACTACACCGACAGCCGACTCCCCCGCTGCCGCCGCGGCGCCAGGCTCCGAGGAGCCCCAGCCCGGTGCCTACCTGAAGGCCGGCGAAGGCGTCTTCATTAAGCTCCCCTGGGAGCCGAGCTCCAGGGCGCCAGTCGAGGGCGAGACCTTCGACGGCGAGCTACTCGCGTCCGCTGGGTTGACGCTAGTGGACGCGCCAAGCAGCAGCAGCGGCGAGTCCGAGGAGGAGCAGCTGCTGAAGAAGCTGTTGTCCCTCTATCGCTCCCGTCAGGCCAAGTTGGAGACCCGGGAAGTCCTTGTCGCGAGGGCGGGAGCGGACATAAAGAAGCGCGCCGAGGAGCTCCGGAGCGCCAACAACGAAGCGCTCCGCGACGTGGCAGACGCGCGGGCGCAGTTCGCAGAAGAGTGCACGGCCTTCATCCTTGAGAAGGCCGCAGCTGATGAGGAGCAGTGGCTGGCTGGCGAGAAGCTCGCCGCGCAGGAAAGCGAGTTGGCGCAGCGAAAGGTCAACTTGGACAGCCATGAGGAGGACCTTGCCGCGCGTGAGGAGTCGCTTGGCGGGGCGCTTCAGGAGGCGAAGGACGCTGCCGCAGCCGCCGAGGCCGCCAAGGAAGAGCTGAAGGCGAAGGTGGCACAGCTGGAGGCCACCCTCACGAAGAGCGGCGAAGAGCTTGCCGTGCTCAAGCGCGAGCGCGAGAAGGGCGCCTACGCGCTGGGCGAGCTGCAGGCCCGTCTCACTGACAGGGCCAAGGAGCTCGACGCCGCCAAGGACTCCAAGGCGGATCTGGAGCTAAAACTGACCACTCTGACGCAGACGTTGGATGGTGCCAGAGAGTGGGAGGCGGGCTTGCTGGAGGCGATCACGGCCAAGGAGGAGCTGCTGGCGGATGCTGTCTCCATCCAGAACACCTTGAGGGAGAGCGTGGAGCACTGGACCGAAGGTCTTGTGGACACCGCCACCGACATCCACAACGAGCTGATGAAGCTGGAGATGGGGGACCTCGCGTACTCCTCCGACGAGCATCTCCAACCCAGCGTCAAGCTCAGCCTGTTCTTCAAAGGCGTGGTGACGGGTCTTCGACGACTCCGGGAAGAGGTCCCAAAGCAGCTGGCCGAGGAATCACGCCAGATCTGCACAGGGGCCCTCGAGAAGGTGTTGATGAAGGTGGCCTTCCGCAACCCGGGCCTCAACCTTAATGGCGTCCTCAGATCCTTGCCGGCCGAAGCCAATGTGGAGGAGCTCAAAGCCCTTGTCGCACCCATTGTGGACAAGGTGAACAAGATCAAGAGGATTGAGGGCGACCGCGTGGACTAGGCCGCCAACCTTATCTCTCCCTTGTCGCTGCTGATCATGTTTAGAAAACTTTGTTAGATCAGCGACAAGTTATTCTGTAATATACTCTATCTTAGGTGAATCGATCGATGCAATGTTATTTCCTCTACTTGATTTCTTCCTTTGTACGTTTCTGCCCTGCGCATTTAGGGAAACTTGCCGGTGCAGGCACCCTTGCCGCGAGCGCCGAGTGCGGAACTTCAGAAGCCTGCTCCCCCTCCCTCTTCCTCTTGGGGCTGGCTCTGCCGCCCCGGGCGTAGGGTCGGGAGGGGAGCGCTGTCTAGCGGCGACCCTTGCCGCCACCGATGAAGGACCAAGGCTCTTTTTCTCCATGGCGAATGAGAGAAAGGGGAGCAGAAACTGAAGAAAGGAGGAGATGGGAGAGTGCGGCCTTCTGCGCTCCCCTTCCGCCCTTTTTAAGGAAGCAAGGTGGGGGCTCAACCGCCCCGCTCGACGAATCAGGGCATAGGAAGAGCAGGGAATCGGGGCCGACCTGCTGCCTCTGCTCGTGACGGCCCAGTCTCCCACTTCCACCGTCCGTGACCCCAAGAGCATGGGAACCACGTGGCGGGGATGCAGAATGGAGGCGACGGGTGGAGCGGCCCCGCACGCCGCCCACTTCCCCCACGACGCTGCAATCGACGCGTGCTGTTACGGGGGGACGCGGCGGATACGGAGTGAGTTTAGTTTGGACCCAGGCCGCACGTGCCCGTGCCCTGTTTTGGGCTTGGCCCAACAGCGCTCGGCACCGTGTATGGCCCAGACCCGGGGGCTCCTGTCGGTGCACTAAAGTAGGTGTACCTTAGTACCCCGAACTTGTGCACGGGCAGTCGCAGCGTCCCCGCGGCAAGCCTTGCCGGGCGTCCGCCTAGACCCTCCGCAGCCATTCTGAAGACAGGACCCCGACAAGTGGAGCTTGTCGGGAAGGCCTCTCTAGGCAGATGAAGCCCCGACAAGAGGAGCTTGTCGGGAAGGCCACTCCAGGCACGCAAGACAAGGCCCCGGCAAGAGGAGCTTGCCGGGAAGGCCCGGAGCGCGACAAGCCTCCGGGTGCGACAAGGATTCGGCCGCGGCAAGGCGCTTGCCGCGGCATGCAACTCCCCTCCGCCTTCGCTCCAGCTCACCCAGCGACGTGTCGCCATGGGACCGTTCCATGGGCGCGTGTCAGGCGGCTGTGCAGCCAGCGGAGAGCCGCGACACGCGGCGCAGACAGGCTCGCCATCATGGCGAGCGGAGGCGCACCTGACGGTCTCTGTTACTGTTTAGGCGACAACGACAGGCATTTACTGCTTTTGTCCCTTGGCGTCAGAGTTAGGTATTTTTGCACTGTACACTGTTCAAGTAGGTGTACCAACCCCTGTTTTTACGTTTGTACCCCCGCCTATGTTGCCACCTGTCGGAGACCCCTTGAGCATATAAAAGGAGGCCCGAGTGCAACGTAGAGAGGGTTCCGCGGTTGGCCAAGTTTCGATTCATTCGACCCACCGCAGATTAGCCACACTCACACTAGGTTTTGTAGCCCGCATTGCTCCCTAGCAAAGATACAATAGATCAAACAGGCAGCAGTAGGAGTTTTATCTCTCCAGAGAGCTCCGAAGCTGGGTAAACCGCCCGTGTGCATCGCCTCGATCCGCTCTTCGTGCGACCTCCGCCCCCCTCCGAACCACAAAGGGACCCGCTCCGCCGGGCCCCATAGGTGTCCGTGGGTACGATCAGCATCCCCGACATCTGGGGGCTCCTGTCGATGCACTAAAGTAGGGGTACCTTAGTACCCCGAACTTGTGCATGGGCAGTCGCAGCGTCCCCGCGGCAAGCCTTGCCGGGCGTCCGCCTAGACCCTCCGCAGCCATTCTGAAGACAGGACCCCGACAAGTGGAGCTTGTCGGGAAGGCCTCTCTAGGCAGATGAAGCCCCGACAAGAGGAGCTTGTCGGGAAGGCCACTCCAGGCACGCAAGACAAGGCCCCGGCAAGAGGAGCTTGCCGGGAAGGCCCGGAGCGCGACAAGCCTCCGGGCGCGACAAGGATTCGGCCGCGGCAAGGCGCTTGCCGCGACATGCAACTCCCCTCCACCTCCGCTCCAGCTCACCCAGCGACGTGTCGCCATGGGACCGTTCCATGGGCGCGTGTCGGGCGGCTGTGCAGCCAGCGGAGAGCAGCGACACGCGGCGCAGACAGGCTCGCCATCGTGGCGAGCGGAGGCGCACCTGACGGTCTCTGTTATTGTTTAGGCGACAACGACAGGCATTTATTGCTTTTGTCCCTTGCCGTCAGAGTTAGGTATTTTTGCACTGTACACTGTTCAAGTAGGTGTACCAACCCCTGTTTTTACGTTTGTACCCCCGCCTATGTTGCCACCTGTCGGAGACCCCTTGAGCATATAAAAGGAGGCCCGAGTGCAACGTAGAGAGGGTTCCGCGGTTGGCCAAGTTTCGATTCATTCGACCCACCGCAGATTAGCCACACTCACACTAGGTTTTGTAGCCCGCATTGCTCCCTAGCAAAGAGACAATAGATCAAACAGGCAGCAATAGGAGTTTTATCTCTCCGGAGAGCTCCGAAGCTGGGTAAACCGCCCGTGTGCATCGCCTCGATTCGCTCTTCGTGCGACCTCCGCCCCCCTCCGAACCACAAAGGGACCCACTCCGCCGGGCCCCATAGGTGTCCGTGGGTACGATCAGCATCCCCGACATCTCTGGCGCGCCAGGTAGGGGGCGTCGAGGCCGTGTGAATCCGATCCGACGTTCACACGAGCGGCGACATCAACATCTTCCTCAACATGCCACCGAAGAAGAAGGCTTCGGCGGTAGCAGAGCCGTCCGCGTCGTGCCCACCCTCGCCGCAGCAAACGGGTGGTGGTACAGACGCTGGCGGGAGAACAGGCGCCGACGAAGGTGTTCGCGACGTTGCCAAGTCCAAGGACAAGGCTCCGCAAACCTCGGCGTCCGCGCATCCCCCGCGCCCATCTCAGGAGACGCGGGACCAACCACGTCATGGCACTCACAACGCCGTACATTCGTTGGATCGAGACCTTCAAGACTAGCACGCGCGCCAACGTGCTGGCGCAAGTGAGATACGGTCGCCCGGACGAGGTGCTGCTCCTTCTAACATAGTTAGAAGTCCGAGCATGTCCCGCTCCTCGCACCGTTCTCCAATGCCGCCTACTACTCCAGCAGAAGCTCTGGCGAGAGCTCAACTGCTCCTCGACTACCCTCCAACGGCCGACAAGGTCGACGAGTGGAGGGCCACTATCCAGAGCCTCATCGGCTTTGCCAACGGCGACGCTCCGCGGCAACCAACGCCATCGCTGCCGCGGCGCGACGACAAGGCACGAGCCGGAGGCGACGAGACTGTCGGAGGTGCAACCACCGTGCACTCTCCGCCAAGAAGGCCAAGATCGCCGACTCACCGGATCCACCTTGACAGCGACTCCACCGCGTTGTCGGATCCGCGGACTCGCCGTGATCAGCGCCAAGTTCTTCATGAGCGACAACAAGAGGACGCTCGAACTCGCATCGAGCGTCGAAGAGAAGCGCGACGTCAATCCGACAAGCGCGCTGGGCCTTCTGTTGACATGCACGCGCCGGAGGGGCCAGGCGACTTGCCGTACGCGGTAGGTTGCCCTGCGTTCACTCACGAGCTGCGGCAAGTCCAGTGGCCCAGCCAGAAGAACTTCAAACCAGACGTGCCGGAGAAGTACGATGGCAGGACGCATCCGTCGGAGTTCCTCAGCATCTACACCATCGCGGTGCAGGCTGCGGGGGGACGGGACGACAAGATCCTCGCCAACTACTTCCCGCTCGTGCTCAAGCCCAACGTCAGATCTTGGCTTATGCACTTGCCAGACAGCTCCATATCCTCTTGGGCAGACCTGTGCCATCAGTTTGTTGGCGCCTTCACAGGTGGCCACAAACCTCATGGCCAAGAGAGTGACCTTCACTTGCTCGCCCAGAAGGAAGGAGAGTCCCTGCGCAAGTTCATTCAGAGATTCAGCCGTGTGCACTACAACATCCCAGACGTCCACCCTGCCGCGGTGATCAGCGCATTTCATCAGAATGTGCGGAACCGCAGGATGAGGGAGGAGATGGCGATGAGCAAAGTCAAGGACGTCAGCGAGCTGTACGCCTTGGCCGATAAGTGTGCACGCACTGAGGAAGGGAGGAGACTCCCAGGAGAAGATGCAGAAGCAGGATCTGACAGTGATGACACCGCCCCGGCGAAGAAGGGCCGGCGGCGAGGCAACAGGAAGAAGAAAAGCAGAGAAGTGCTAGCTGTCGAGCAGTCCGGCAACGGAGGCGGCGACAAGAACGCCAAGGCTGTTGGCTCTGGCAAGGAAGTTGCCGCTGACGCCAACCACCAGTCGGTGGCGGCCGCCGACAAGCAGGACAGCTCCGCCAAGCAGTACTGCAAGATCCACCGCACCAAGGGCCACGATCTCCAGAGCTGCAAGAAGGTCGAGCAGCTCGTCGAGCAGCAGAGAGCTGAGTACGAGCGACGCGACAAGGAGAAGGCCCAGGAAGGTGATGGGGGAGCGAGCAAGAAACGTCCCGGCCGGGGAGGACGCCGCGTCAAAGTCAAGCAGCGACAAGGAGATCGACCTCCCCGCGGCCGCGACCAGGATGAAGATGATGACGACGACGAAGATATGGAAGACGACGACGCTGACAAGCAGGAGTTTCAGAAAGCCACAGAGGTTCTCTGCGTTGACGGAGGTGCTTCCCTGCATACCACCTACCGCCAACTCAAGCAATGGATGCGGGAGGTCAATGCAGCAGAACCGTCCATAGAGTCACCCAGGCCTCTGAAGTGGTCCAGCATGCCTATCATTTTTGATATTGAGGACCACCCTAATCGCATAACCGCGGTCGGGTGCTTGCCGATATTGGTCTCTCCAACCATCCGCAACCTCAAGGTCACAAAAATGTTAGTTGACGGCGGGGCCGGCTTGAATCTGATCTCCTCTGCGGTGCTCCAGAAGCTTCAAATCCCTGACAGCGAGCTCGAAGAGACCGGAACCTTCCAAGGAATCAATCCGGGAAGGAGCAAGCCGAAGGGGAAGATTACGTTGCCGGTCACGTTTGGCAGCGAGCTGAACTTCAGGACTGAGAGGGTTACATTTGACGTTGCCGATTTCCCATTGCCTTACAATGGGATACTCGGCCGTCCGGCACTCGCCAAGTTCATGGCGGCCTCTCACTATGCCTACAACCTTCTCAAGATGCCAGGCCCGATAAGCGTCATCTCTGTCCATGGCGACAAGAAGGATGCCCTTATCTATGCCGACAAGATCTTCCGAGACGCAGCAGCCGCAACGGATTGCCAGACACTTTCCGCTGAAGCTCCCGGGGGGAAGAAGACCAAGTCCAAGTCCGGCAAGGACTCTGATGCTCACTCCGGCAAGCGCACCTCTTCGGAGTGCTGCGCTACCATCGAGGACGCACCATCGAGCTCCACCGACAAGTGCAAGAAGATGGTGGCTCCGCCGAAGACCAAGAAGGTGCCCGCCAAGGAGGACGGCGCTGGTGGTACCTTCACCATTAGTGCCTCTCTCGACCCCAAATAGGAAGGCGCGCTCGTCGCTTTCCTGCGGGCGAATGTCGACGTGTTTGCATGGCAACCGTCTGATATCCCCGGTGTTCCCAGGAAAGTGATTGAGCACCGCCTGGCCGTTTGTCCTCATGCGCGGCCCGTCAAGCAAAGAGTCAGGAAGCAAGCAGTGGAGCGCCAAGAATTCATAGCTGAAGAGATCAAGAAACTGGAAGCAGCAGGCCTTGTCAGAGGAGTACTCCATCCTACGTGGTTGGCCAACCCTGTAGTCGTGCGCAAAGCAAATGGGAAATGGAGGCTTTGTATTGACTTCACGGATGTTAATAAAGCTTGTCCCAAAGATCCATTTCCCTTGCCGCGCATTGACCAGATTGTGGACTCCACGACCGGATGTGATTTGCTCTCGTTTCTTGATGCCTACTCAGGATACCATCAGATCTTCATGGCTGAAGAAGATGAGGAGAAGACCGCATTCATCACACCATGTGGCACATACTGTTTCATACGGATGCCTTTCGGTTTGAAGAATGCCGGTTCAACATTTGCAAGGGTAGTCCATGACGCTTTTGAGCCGCAAATGCACAGAAATGTAGAAGCCTACATGGATGACATAGTGGTCAAGAGCAGGGACAAAGAAACTCTGGTTCAAGATCTGGACGAGACCTTTGCAAATCTGCGCAAGATAAACCTCAAGCTCAACCCCGAGAAGTGCGTGTTCGGAGTCCCTTCCGGCAAGCTTCTCGGGTTCTTCGTGTCTCAGCGAGGGATTGAGGCAAATCCCGACAAGATCAAGGCCATTGAGCAGATTGAAGCACCAAAGCGCGTCAAGGATGTACGAAGACTTGTCGGTTGCGTGGCTGCTCTCAGCAGGTTTATTTCTAGGTCTGCTGAGCGCGCCCTGCCATTTTTCAAGATTTTGAAAAAGGCGGGTCCAGTAAAATGGACTCCCGAAGCGGAGGCTGCGCTGCAGGACTTAAAGAGATACCTGTCCTCTACTCCAACACTTGTCGCACCTAGGCCACAAGAGAAGTTGCTGCTATATATAGCGGCAACCAATCAAGTGGTTAGCGCTGCGTTAGTGGCGGAGAGGGAGGCAGATGACGAGCCAGCAACCGCGGCAGGCACATCCAGCGACAAGCAGGGGGCTTCGCCGACAAGCTCTGGTCCCGACAAGGACGAGTCCGCGAAGACACAAGAACAGGTACAGAAAAGGATGGTGCAGCGCCCAGTTTACTTTGTCAGTTCCCTCCTGCAGGGGGCTAGGTCAAGGTACTCTGGTGTGCAAAAACTGCTTTTCGGCCTCCTCATGGCCTCGAGAAAGTTGCGCCATTACTTCCAAGCACATGAGATAACAGTTGTCACTCGCTTTCCCCTGAAGAGGATACTGCAGAATCCAGAAGCGACAGGCAGGATTGTCGAGTGGGCACTGGAGCTGTCAAGCTTTGGTCTTAAGTTTGAAAGCACATCAACTATCCAAAGCAGAGCCTTGGCAGAGTTCATAGCAGAATGGACTCCAACGCCAGATGAAGAGATTCCGGAGACGAGCATTCCCGTCAAAGAAGCAAGCAAAGAGTGGCTGATGTACTTTGATGGTGCCTTCTCGCTGCAAGGCGCCGGTGCCGGCGTGCTGCTTATCGCACCCACCAGAGAGCACCTCAAGTACGTCGTCCAGATGCACTTTCCCAAGGAACAAGCGACCAACAATACTGCAGAGTATGAAGGTTTGCTTGCCGGTCTCAGGATCTCCGTGGACCTTTGGATCAAGAAGCTTATTGTCAGGGGTGACTCACAACTCGTCGTCCGCCAAGTCAACAAAGTTTACCAGAGTCCGTTGATGGAAGCCTACGTTGATGAAGTGAGGAAGCTAGAAGAGCACTTTGACGGCCTGCAAATGGAACATGTTCCAAGAGCTCAGAATGATATTGCTGACGCCCTGTCAAAGTGCGCTGCGCTTAAGCTACCTGTGGAACCAGGGACTTTCGTGCTCAAGCTGACTCAGCCAACCGTAACACCATCGGCCGGACAAAGCAAGAAGAGGAAGTTGGCCTCTGGTGACTACTTTCCGACAGAGCTTCCCGAAGCCGTCGTTGCAAAAGTCCCCAAGATCAACACCAACAGTGCTGAGGAGCAGTCTGCTCTGACGGACCCCAGGGTTTGTTTCGTTGAAGCAAACGCTCCCGACAAGTCTTGCTCCGGCAAGCTTGTCGGGGAACATCTAGCTCCAGCAGAGCCACCGGCTCTTGCCGTAGAAGCTGATGTTCCCGCAGCAGCAAACGAGCCTTTAGTCCTTATTGTCGAGCCACAAGCTCCAGCATGGGCGCAGCGGATTGTCCAATTCCTTTAGACAGGAGAACTTCCCGAAGAGCATGAAGAAGCGGAAAGAGTAGCCCGGCAGTCAAGTATATACCAGTTTGTCGACAGCATACTGTGCAGAAGAAGACTCAACGGTGTGAAATTGAAGTGTATTCCTAGGGAAGATGGACAGAAGCTGTTGGCAGAGATACATGGAGGCATATGTGGTCACCACATTGGCGCAAGAGCACTTGCCGGCAAAGCTTTCCGGCAAGGTTTCTTCTGGCCGACAGCCCTCCAGGATGCAACTGCACAAGTAACCAAGTGTGAAGCGTGCCAGTTCCATTCCAAACAGATACACCTGCCAGCTCAAGCTCTCCAGACGATCCCTTTATCCTGGACATTTTCGGTCTGGGGGCTCGACATCCTCGGCCCCTTCCCCCGAGCTGTCGGGGGCTTTGAGTACTTATACGTCGCCATCGACAAGTTCACAAAGTGGCCAGAAGTGGAAGCAGTGAGGAAGGTGACAGCACAGTCAGCAGTCAAGTTCTTCAGGTCGATTGTTTGCCGTTTCGGAATCCCTAACAGGATCATCATCGACAACGGCACACAATTCACGAGTCGCACCTTCATGCAGTATGTCCAGGACCTTGGCGCCAAGGTCTGCTTCGCTTCTGTTGCTCACCCGAGAAGTAACGGTCAAGCAGAAAGGGCGAACGCCGAAGTGCTGCGCGGACTCAAGACCAGAACTTTCGACAGGCTGCACAAGTGCGGAAGAAACTGGATCGAGGAACTGCCGGTGGTTCTTTGGTCGATCAGAACGACACCAAATCGAGCCACTGGCCAGGCACCCTTTGCTCTAGTATATGGAGCAGAGGCAGTTCTCCCCACGGAACCCGTATAGGGGTCGCCTCGAGTGCTCACTTATGATGAGCTTGAGCAAGAGCAGCTGCGACAAGATGACGCGCTGCTCCTTGAGGAGGATCGTCTTCAGGCTGCTGTGCGAGCCGCTCGCTACCAGCAGGCCCTGCGTCGCTACCATGGCCGCAGGGTTAATGCCAGAAGTCTCGAGGAAGGCGACCTTGTTCTTCGGCGCACTCAGTCCGCCAAGAATTCAAACAAGTTGACACCGAAGTGGGAAGGCCCTTATCGGGTGAAACGAGTCACTAGGCCTGGCGCTGTCCGCCTTGAGACCGAAGATGGCATTTCGGTGAGCAACTCCTGGAACATGGAACATCTTCGTAAGTTTTACCCATAAGGCGCGGTTGTCGGAACCCGTTCCGGCAACCACCTTTTGTACAAGTCTTGCCGCTGTTGCATGTAATCCTTCGTACAAAGCCGGGCGCAGACCCCGTGCATCAGTAAAGCCCATGTGTTGCGCACAACCCGTCAAGTTCATGCTTTCATCAAGTTACTGGATGTTTTGGCTAACACTTTGTGCAGCAACCACACCCGGTAAGCAGAATCGAGCCACTGGGCTCTATAACGTTATTTCCTCTTCTTTCTCTTGTCGCAAAGAAAGGGAGGCTCCCTCGCGCACAAGTTAACCAGGGGGGAGGAGGAGATAATACTATGGACCAGGCACCGCTCGAGGAAGTTTCGCCTCATCGGGAAGCAAGAAACAGAAAAGCTAAGTTGCCAAAGTTTGAGCAATCAATTTTTAAAATTTTCGTTATCTTCCTCGAACGATAGTACTTTGTATGGAAAACCTGTGCGCAGAGGAACCAAACCGTGACTGGTCGCGCCCTTACTTTGTTTCGAGTCCGCTCAACAACTTAAGTGAGCTGTGGCTAGTCAACGACAAGGTTGCTTGTCGGTAGCGACCCCGCCAGCAGGCTGCTGAAGTTCCGCACTCGGCGCTCGCGGCAAGGGTGCCTGCACCGGCAAGTTTCCCTAAATGCGCAGGGCAGAAACGTACAAAGGAAGAAATCAAGTAGAGGAAATAACATTGCATCGATCGATTCAGATCAGTAATAAAATTGTAAAGTTATCTTCCTTGAACGACCGCGCTTTGTATGAGACACCCGTGCGCGGAGGAGCCAAATCATGACCGGTCGCGCCCTTACTTTGTTTCGAGTCCGCTCAACAACTTAAGTGAGCTGCGACTAGTCCGCTACAAGGTTGCTTGTCGGTAGCGACCCCGCCAGCAGGCTGCTGAAGTCCCGCACTCGGCGCTCGCGGCAAGGGCGCCTGCACCGGCAAGTTTCCCCTGAAAAGCGTAGGGTAATAACATACAAAGCCAGGGGTTGAGTAAAGGAAGTAACGTAGCAGATGTTGCCCAGAATAAAGTTATGTTACGAAGATAACTTATTGCAGCACTGGCTAAATCGTCCTCAGAACTGAAATAACAGCGAAGAGGAGAAGAAGGGCGCGTCGGCACCCAAGCCCCGACAAGCCAGAGTTGCCGAGGGCTGCGACAAGCCAGGGTTGCCGGGGGCCGCGGCAAGCCAGAGTTGCCGGGGGCTGAGATATCAGATAAGCCCTTCGTCCTTTTTCAAACATCCCTTTTTCATTAAAAACATTCTACTCGGGTACAATCCGTGGGGAATGAAGAACATGAAAGAGAGGATTACAAGCTTTAAATGAGGATAAGACCCAAAGGCTTACAAATTAAAAAGATAAGATGCCCGTAATCCTTTTCCTGTCCCTCTTTCCAGGAGGTAGGTCAAGGAGGCGGGAAGGGCAAAAGAAACGCCTAGACGAGCTACGGGTGCCAGAAGACACCAAGAGAACATCCCGGGAGCTCCCCGAGGGCTTGGCGGAGATGGCGGCGCCGGAAGCGGGGTTCGAAGATGGGGCGGGAGGACGTCAGCATGCTGTCGAGGGCACTACGCCCTCGTACTCCGACTTGACGGCCTTGTCGCCATCCCTCTTCCCCTTCCGCAGCCTCCCTACGCCAGCCGCCCAAGGAGACGACCCTGGGGAGTTCAGGGAGCCGGCGACACGGATGATGGGGTCGCCGGTGACGTGCGAAGCGGCGCCCGACAACTAATCGGGCCCGCCAACCTCGTCGTCGTTGTCGCTCCCCTCCTCGTCACTCTCGCTCGAAGGGGAATCTTCGCTATCGGAGGAGCTGTCCACGCAGCACTTCGCCCGAGTGCCAAGATCCCCGAAGACCTTGACGGAGAGGAGATCAGCCTCCATTAACTTAAAATGGAGGGTGAACCCCGCCCTCAGGCTGTGGATGCGGGTGAACGTCTTCCACCCACGATCGAGATACATCACATTAGGGGCTGGGAATACAACACGGACTCGCATGCCGCTGATCCCACAGCCCCTCATGTGCAATCTCAGTGTCTCGGGCGGATCCGACTCCATTGTGCTCGCAAACGGAGCTGGAAGCCGGAGGCGACGACGAGGCGCCCAGCGCAGCCTGACGAAGAACTCGCAAGGGTCGTCCCCGGTATGTACCGCCGCAGGGAGGGGAACCGCCGGCGGAGGCGGAGACGGCGCACCGCCCCATCCGCCTCGTCCTCGACCTCGTCCTCGACCTCGCCCTCGACCTCGCCCCCTCCCTCTTCCTCTTGGGGCTGGCTCTGCCGCCCCGGGCGTAGGGTCGGGAGGGGAGCGCTGTCTAGCGGCGACCCTCGCCGCCACCGATGAAGGACCAAGGCTCTTTTTCTCCATGGCGAATGAGAGAAAGGGGAGCAGAAACTGAAGAAAGGAGGAGATGGGAGAGTGCGGCCTTCTGCGCTCCCCTTCCGCCCTTTTTAAGGAAGCAAGGTGGGGGCTCAACCGCCCCGCTCGACGAATCAGGGCATAGGAAGAGCAGGGAATCGGGGCCGACCTGCTGCCTCTGCTCGTGACGGCCCAGTCTCCCACTTCCACCGTCCATGACCCCAAGAGCATGGGAACCACGTGGCGGGGATGCAGAGCGGAGGCGACGGGTGGAGTGGCCCCGCACGCCACCCACTTCCCCCACGACGCCGCAATCGATGCGTGCCGTTACGGGGGGACGCGGCGGATACGGAGTGAGTTTAGTTTGGACCCAGGCCGCACGTGCCCGTGCCCTGTTTTGGGCCTGGCCCAACAGCGCTCGGCACCGTGTATGGCCCAGACTCGGGGGCTCCTGTCGGTGCACTAAAGTAGGGGTACCTTTGTACCCCGAACTTGTGCACGGGCAGTCGCAGCGTCCCCGCGGCAAGCCTTGCCGGGCGTCCGCCTAGACCCTCCGCAGCCATTCTGAAGACAGGACCCCGACAAGTGGAGCTTGTCGGAAAGGCCTCTCTAGGCAGATGAAGCCCCGACAAGAGGAGCTTGTCGGGAAGGCCACTCCAGGCACGCAAGACAAGGCCCCGGCAAGAGGAGCTTGCCGGGAAGGCCCGGAGCGCGACAAGCCTCCAGGCGCGACAAGGATTCGGCCGCGGCAAGGCGCTTGCCGCGGCATGCAACTACCCTCCGCCTCCGCTCCAGCTCACCCAGCGATGTGTCGCCATGGGACCATTCCATGGGCGCATGTCGGGTGGCTGTGCAGCCAGGGAAGAGCAGCGACACGCGGCGCAGACAGGCTCGCCATCGTGGCGAGCGGAGGCGCACCTGACGGTCTCTGTTATTGTTTAGGCGACAACGACAGGCATTTATTGCTTTTGTCCCTTGCCGTCAGAGTTAGGTATTTTTGCACTGTACACTGTTCAAGTAGGTGTACCAACCCCTGTTTTTACGTTTGTACCCCCGCCTATGTTTCGATTCATTCGACCCACCGCAGATTAGCCACACTCACACTAGGTTTTGTAGCCCGCATTGCTCCCTAGCAAAGATACAATAGATCAAACAGGCAGCAGTAGGAGTTTTATCTCTCCAGAGAGCTCCGAAGCTGGGTAAACCGCCCGTGTGCATCGCCTCGATCCGCTCTTCGTGCGACCTCCGCCCCCCTCCGAACCACAAAGGGACCCGCTCCGCCGGGCCCCATAGGTGTCCGTGGGTACGATCAGCATCCCCGACATCTCTGGCGCGCCAGGTAGGGGGCGTCGAGGCCGTGTGAATCCGATCCGATGTTCACACGAGCGGCGACATCAACATCTTCCTCAACATGCCACCGAAGAAGAAGGCTTCGGCGGTAGCAGAGCCGTCCGCGTCGTGCCCACCCTCGCCGCAGCAAACGGGTGGTGGTACAGACGCTGGCGGGAGAACGGGCGCCGACGAAGGTGTTTGCGACATTGCCAAGTCCAAGGACAAGGCACCGCAAACCTCGGCGTCCGCGCATCCCCCGCGCCCATCTCAGGAGACGCGGGACCAACCACGTCATGGCACTCACAACGCCGTACGTTCGTTGGATCGAGACCTTCAAGACCAGCACGCGCGCCAACGTGCTGGCGCAAGTGAGATACGGTCGCCCGGACGAGGCGCTGCTCCTTCTAACATAGTTAGAAGTCCGAGCATGTCCCGCTCCTCGCACCGTTCTCCAATGCCGCCTACTACTCCAGCAGAAGCTCTGGCGAGAGCTCAACTGCTCCTCGACTACCCTCCAACGGCCGACAAGGTCGACGAGTGGAGGGCCACTATCCAGAGCCTCATCGGCTTTGCCAACGGCGACGCTCCGCGGCAACCAACGCCATCGCTGCCGCCGCGCGACGACAAGGCACGAGCCGGAGGCGACGAGACTGTCGGAGGTGCAACCACCGTGCACTCTCCGCCAAGAAGGCCAAGATCGCCGACTCACCGGATCCACCTCGACAGCGACTCCACCGCGTCGTCGGACTCGCCGTGATCAGCGCCAAGTTCTTCATGAGCGACAACAAGAGGACGCTCGAACTCACATCGAGCGTCGAAGAGAAGCGCGACGTCAATCCGACAAGCGCGCTAGGCCTTCTGTTGACATGCACGCGCCAGAGGGGCCAGGCGACTTGCCGTACGCGGTAGGTTGCCCTGCGTTCACTCGCGAGCTGCGGCAAGTCCAGTGGCCCAGCCAGAAGAACTTCAAACCAGATGTGCCGGAGAAGTACGATGGCAGGACGCATCCGTCGGAGTTCCTCAGCATCTACACCATCGCGGTGCAGGCTGCGGGGGGACGGGACGACAAGATCCTCGCCAACTACTTCCCGCTCGTGCTCAAGCCCAACGTCAGATCTTGGCTTATGCACTTGCCAGACAGCTCCATATCCTCTTGGGCAGACCTGTGCCATCAGTTTGTTGGCGCCTTCACAGGTGGCCACAAACCTCATGGCCAAGAGAGTGACCTTCACTTGCTCGCCCAGAAGGAAGGAGAGTCCCTGCGCAAGTTCATTTCAGAGATTCAGCCGTGTGCACTACAACATCCCAGACGTCCACCTTGCCGCGGTGATCAGCGCATTTCATCAGAATGTGCGGAACCGCAGGATGAGGGAGGAGATGGCGATGAGCAAAGTCAAGGACGTCAGCGAACTGTACGCCTTGGCCGATAAGTGTGCACGCGCTGAGGAAGGGAGGAGACTCCCAGGAGAAGATGCAGAAGCAGGATCTGACAGTGATGACACCGCCCCGGCGAAGAAGGGCCGGCGGCGAGGCAACAGGAAGAAGAAAAGCAGAGAAGTGCTAGCTGTCGAGCAGTCCGGCAACGGAGGCGGCGACAAGAATGCCAAGGCTGTTGGCTCCGGCAAGGAAGTTGCCGCTGACGCCAACCACCAGTCGGTGGCGGCCGCCGACAAGCAGGACAGCTCCGGCAAGCAGTACTGCAAGATCCACCGCACCAAGGGCCACGATCTCCAGACCTGCAAGAAGGTCGAGCAGCTCGTCGAGCAGCAGAGAGCTGAGTACGAGCGACGCGACAAGGAGAAGGCCCAGGAAGGTGATGGGGGAGCGAGCAAGAAACGTCCCGGCCGGGGAGGACGCCGCGTCAAAGTCAAGCAGCGACAAGGAGATGGACCTCCCCATGGCCGCGACAAGGATGAAGATGATGACGACGACGAAGATATGGAATATGACGACGCCGACGAGCAGGAGTTTCAGAAAGCCACAGAGGTTCTCTGCGTTGACGGAGGTGCTTCCCTGCATACCTCCCACCGCCAACTCAAGCAATGGATGCGGGAGGTCAATGCAGCGGAACCGTCCATAGAGTCACCCAGGCCTCTGAAGTGGTCCAGCACGCCTATCATTTTTGATATTGAGGACCACCCTGATCGCATAACCGCGGTCGGGTGCTTGCCGATATTGGTCTCTCCAACCATCCGCAACCTCAAGGTCACAAAAATGTTAGTTGACGGCGGGGCCGGCTTGAATCTGATCTCCTCCGCGGTGCTCCAGAAGTTTAAATCCCTGACAGCGAGCTCGAAGAGACCGAAACCTTCCAAGGAATCAATCCGGGAAGGAGCAAGCCGAAGGGGAAGATTACGTTGCCGGTCACGTTTGACAGCGAGCTGAACTTCAGGACTGAGAGGGTTACATTTGACGTTGCCGATTTCCCATTGCCTTACAATGGGATACTCGGCCGTCCGGCACTCGCCAAGTTCATGGCGGCCTCTCACTACGCCTACAACCTTCTCAAGATGCCAGGCCCGATAAGCGTCATCTCTGTCCATGGCGACAAGAAGGATGCCCTTATCTATGCCGACAAGATCTTCCGAGACGCAGCAGCCGCAACGGATTGCCAGACACTTGCCGCTGAAGCTCCCGGGGGGAAGAAGACCAAGTCCAAGTCCGGCAAGGACTCTGATGCTCACTCCGGCAAGCGCACCTCTTCGGAGTGCTGCGCTACCATCGAGGACGCACCATCGAGCTCCACCGACAAGTGCAAGAAGATGGTGGCTCCGCCGAAGACCAAGAAGGTGCCCGCCAAGGAGGACGGCGCTGGTGGTACCTTCACCATCAGTGCCTCTCTCGACCCCAAATAGGAAGGCGCGCTCGTCGCTTTCCTACGGGCGAATGTCGACGTGTTTGCATGGCAACCGTCTGATATCCCCGGTGTTCCCAGGAAAGTGATTGAGCACCGCCTGGCCGTTTGTCCTCATGCGCGGCCCGTCAAGCAAAGAGTCAGGAAGCAAGTAGTGGAGCGCCAAGAATTCATAGCTGAAGAGATCAAGAAACTGGAAGCAGCAGGCCTTGTCAGAGGAGTACTCCATCCTACGTGGTTGGCCAACCCTGTAGTCGTGCACAAAACAAATGGGAAATGGAGGCTTTGTATTGACTTCACGGATGTTAATAAAGCTTGTCCCAAAGATCCATTTCCCTTGCCGCGCATTGACCAGATTGTGGACTCCACGGCCGGATGTGATTTGCTCTCGTTTCTTGATGCCTACTCAGGATACCATCAGATCTTCATGGCTGAAGAAGATGAGGAGAAGACCGCATTCATCACACCATGTGGCACATACTGTTTCATACGGATGCCTTTCGGTTTGAAGAATGCCGGTTCAACATTTGCAAGGGTAGTCCATGACGCTTTTGAGCCGCAAATGCACAGAAATGTAGAAGCCTACATGGATGACATAGTGGTCAAGAGCAGGGACAAAGAAACTCTGGTTCAAGATCTGGACGAGACCTTTGCAAATCTGCGCAAGATAAACCTCAAGCTCAACCCCGAGAAGTGTGTGTTCGGAGTCCCTTCCGGCAAGCTTCTCGGGTTCTTCGTGTCTCAGCGAGGGATTGAGGCAAATCCCGACAAGATCAAGGCCATTGAGCAGATTGAAGCACCAAAGCGCGTCAAGGATGTACGAAGACTTGTCGGTTGCGTGGCTGCTCTCAGCAGGTTTATTTCTAGGTCTGCTGAGCGCGCCCTGCCATTTTTCAAGATTTTGAAAAAGGCGGGTCCAGTAAAATGGACTCCCGAAGCGGAGGCTGCGCTGCAGGACTTAAAGAGATACCTGTCCTCTACTCCAACACTTGTCGCACCTAGGCCACAAGAGAAGTTGCTGCTATATATAGCGGCAACCAATCAAGTGGTTAGCGCTGCGTTAGTGGCGGAGAGGGAGGCGTATGACGAGCCAGCAACCGCGGCAGGCACATCCAGCGACAAGCAGGGGGCTTCGCCGACAAGCTCTGGTCCCGACAAGGACGAGTCCGCGAAGACACAAGAACAGATACAGAAAAGGATGGTGCAGCGCCCAGTTTACTTTGTCAGTTCCCTCCTGCAGGGGCTAGGTCAAGGTACTCTGGTGTGCAAAAACTGCTTTTCGGCCTCCTCATGGCCTCGAGAAAGCTGCGCCATTACTTCCAAGCACATGAGATCACAGTTGTCACTCGCTTTCCCCTGAAGAGGATACTGCAGAATCCAGAAGCGACAGGCAGGATTGTCGAGTGGGCACTGGAGCTGTCAAGCTTTGGTCTTAAGTTTGAAAGCACATCAACTATCCAAAGCAGAGCCTTGGCAGAGTTCATAGCAGAATGGACTCCAACGCCAGATGAAGAGATTCCGGAGACGAGCATTCCCGTCAAAGAAGCAAGCAAAGAGTGGCTGATGTACTTTGATGGTGCCTTCTCGCTGCAAGGCGCCGGTGCCGGCGTGCTGCTTATCGCACCCACCGGAGAGCACCTCAAGTACGTCTTCCAGATGCACTTTCCCAAGGAACAAGCGACCAACAATACTGCAGAGTATGAAGGTTTGCTTGCCGGTCTCAGGATCTCCGTGGACCTTGGGATCAAGAAGCTTATTGTCAGGGGTGACTCGCAACTCGTCGTCCGCCAAGTCAACAAAGTTTACCAGAGTCCGTTGATGGAAGCCTACGTTGATGAAGTGAGGAAGCTAGAAGAGCACTTTGACGGCCTGCAAATGGAACATGTTCCAAGAGCTCAGAATGATATTGCTGACGCCCTGTCAAAGTGCGCTGCGCTTAGGCTACCTGTGGAACCAGGGACTTTCGTGCTCAAGCTGACTCAGCCAACCGTAACACCATCGGCCGGACAAAGCAAGAAGAGGAAGTTGGCCTCTGGTGACTACTTTCCGACAGAGCTTCCCGAAGCCGTCGTTGCAAAAGTCCCCAAGATCAACACCAACAGTGCTGAGGAGCAGTCTGCTCCGACAGACCCCAGGGTTTGTTTCGTTGAAGCAAACGCTCCCGACAAGTCTTGCTCCGGCAAGCTTGTCGGGGAACATCTAGCTCCGGCAGAGCCACCGGCTCTTGCCGTAGAAGCTGGTGTTCCCGCAGCAGCAGACGAGCCTTTAGTCCTTGTTGTCGAGCCACAAGCTCCAGCATGAGCGCAGCGGATTGTCCAATTCCTTCAGACAGGAGAACTTCCCGAAGAGCAGGAAGAAGCGGAAAGAGTAGCCCGGCAGTCCAGTATGTACCAGTTTGTCGACAGCATACTATACAGAAGAAGACTCAACGGTGTGAAATTGAAGTGTATTCCCAGGGAAGATGGACAGAAGCTGTTGGCAGAGATACATGGAGGCATATGTGGTCACCACATTGGCGCAAGAGCACTTGCCGGCAAAGCTTTCCGGCAAGGTTTCTTCTGGCCGACAGCCCTCCAGGATGCAACTGCACAAGTAACCAAGTGTGAAGCGTGCCAGTTCCATTCCAAACAGATACACCTGCCAGCTCAAGCTCTCCAGACGATCCCTTTATCCTGGACATTTTCCGTCCGGGGGCTCGACATCCTCGGCCCCTTCCCCCGAGCTGTCGGGGGCTTTGAGTACTTGTACGTCGCCATCGACAAGTTCACAAAGTGGCCGGAAGTGGAAGCAGTGAGGAAGGTGACAGCACAGTCAGCAGTCAAGTTCTTCAGGTCGATTGTTTGCCGTTTCGGAATCCCTAACAGGATCATCACCGACAACGGCACACAATTCACGAGTCGCACCTTCATGCAGTACGTCCAGGACCTTGGCGCCAAGGTCTGCTTCGCTTCCGTTGCTCACCCGAGAAGTAACGGTAAAGCAGAAAGGGCGAACGCTGAAGTGCTGCGCGGACTCAAGACCAGAACTTTCGACAGGCTGCACAAGTGCGGAAGAAACTGGATCGAGGAGCTGCCGGTGGTTCTTTGGTCGATCAGAACGACACCAAATCGAGCCACTGGCCAGGCACCCTTTGCTCTAGTATATGGAGCAGAGGCAGTTCTCCCCACGGAACTCGTATACGGGTCGCCTCGAGTGCTCACTTATGATGAGCTTGAGCAAGAGCAGCTGCGACAAGATGACGCGCTGCTCCTTGAGGAGGATCGTCTTCAGGCTGCTGTGCGAGCCGCTCGCTACCAGCAGGCCCTGCGTCGCTACCATGGCCGCAGGGTTAATGCCAGAAGTCTCGAGGAAGGCGACCTTGTTCTTCGGCGCACTCAGTCCGCCAAGAATTCAAACAAGTTGACGCCAAAGTGGGAAGGCCCTTATCGGGTGAAATGAGTCACTAGGCCTGGCGTTGTCCGCCTTGAGACCGAAGATGGCATTCCGGTGAGCAACTCCTGGAACATTGAACATCTTCGTAAGTTTTACCCATAAGGCGCGGTTGTCAGAACCCGTTCCGGCAACCACCTTTTGTACAAGTCTTGCCGTTGTTGCATGTAATCCTTCGTACAAAGCCGGGCGCAGACCCCGTGCATCAATAAAGCCCATGTGTTGCGCACTACCCGTCAAGTTCATGCTTTCATCAAGTTACTGCATGTTTTGGCTAACACTTTGTGCAGCAACCACACCCGGTAAGCAGAATCGAGCCACTGGGCTCTATAACGTTATTTCCTCTTCTTTCTCTTGTCGCAAAGAAAGGGAGGCTCCCTCGCGCACAAGTTAACCAGGGGGGAGGAGGAGATAATACTATGGACCAGGCACCGCTCGAGGAAGTTTCGCCTCATCGGGAAGCAAGAAACAGAAAAGCTAAGTTGCCAAAGTTTGAGCAATCAATTTTTAAAATTTTCGTTATCTTCCTCGAACGATAGTACTTTGTATGGAAAACCTGTGCGCAGAGGAACCAAACCGTGACTGGCCGCGCCCTTACTTTGTTTCGAGTCCGCTCAACAACTTAAGTGAGCTGCGGCTAGTCAACGACAAGGTTGCTTGTCGGTAGCGACCCCGCCAGCAGGCTGCTGAAGTTCCGCACTCGGTGCTCGCGGCAAGGGTGCCTGCACCGGCAAGTTTCCCTAAATGCGCAGGGCAGAAACGTACAAAGGAAGAAATCAAGTAGAGGAAATAACATTGCATCGATCGATTCAGATCAGTAATAAAATTGTAAAGTTATCTTCCTTGAACGACCGCGCTTTGTATGAGACACCCGTGCACGGAGGAGCCAAATCGTGACTGGTCGCGCCCTTACTTAGTTTCGAGTCCGCTCAACAACTTAAGTGAGCTGCGACTAGTCCGCTACAAGGTTGCTTGTCGGTAGCGACCCCGCCAGCAGGCTGCTGAAGTCCCGCACTCGGCGCTCGCGGCAAGGGTGCCTGCACCGGCAAGTTTCCCCTGAAAAGCGTAGGGTAATAACATACAAAGCCAGGGGTCGAGTAAAGGAAGTAACATAGCAGATGTTGCCCAGAATAAAGTTATGTTACGAAGATAACTTATTGCAGCACTGGCTAAATCGTCCTCAGAACTGAAATAACAGCGAAGAGGAGAAGAAGGGCGCGCCGGCACCCAAGCCCCGACAAGCCAGAGTTGCCGGGGGCTGCGACAAGCCAGGGTTGCCGGGGGCCGCGGCAAGCCAGGGTTGCCGGGGGCTGAGATATCAGATAAGCCCTTCGTCCTTTTTCAAACATCCCTTTTTCATTAAAAACATTCTACTCGGGTACAATCCGTGAGGAATGAAAAACATGAAAGAGAGGATTACAAGCTTTAAATGCGGATAAGGCCCAAAGGCTTACAAATTAAAAAGATAAGATGCCCGTAATCCTTTTCCCGTCCCTCTTTCCAGGAGGTAGGTCAAGGAGGAGGGAAGGGAAAAAGAAACGCCTAGACGAGCAACGGGTGCCAGAAGACACCAAGAGAACATCCCGGGAGCTCCCCGAGGGCTTGGCGGAGATGGCGGCGCCGGAAGCGGGGTTCGAAGACGGGGCGGCAGGACGTCAGCATGCTGTCGAGGGCACTACGCCCTCATACTCCGACTTGACGGCCTTGCCGCCATCCCTCTTCCCCTTCCGCAGCCTCCCTACGCCAGCCGCCCAAGGAGACGACCCCAGGGAGTTCAGGGAGCCGGCGACACGGATGATGGGGTCGCCGGTGACGTGCGAAGCGGCGCCCGACAACTAATCGGGCCCGCCAACCTCATCGTCGTTGTCGCTCCCCTCCTCGTCACTCTCGCTCGAAGGGGAATCTTCGCTATCGGAGGAGCTGTCCACGCAGCACTTCGCCCGAGTGCCAAGATCCCCGAAGACCTTGACGGAGAGGACATCAGCCTCCATTAACTTAAAATGGAGGGTGAACCCCGCCCTCAGGCTGTGGATGCGGGTGAACGTCTTCCACCCACGATCGAGATACATCACATTAGGGGCTGGGAATACAACACGGACTCGCATGCCGCTGATCCCACAGCCCCTCATGTGCAATCTCAGTGTCTCGGGCGGATCCGACTCCATTGCGCTCGCAAACGGAGCTGGAAGCCGGAGGCGACGACGAGGCGCCCGGCGCAGCCTGACGAAGAACTCGCAAGGGTCGTCCCCGGTATGTACCACCGCAGGGAGGGGAACCGCCGGCGGAGGCGGAGACGGCGCACCGCCCCGTCCGCCTCGTCCTCGACCTCGCCCTCGACCTCGCCCCCTCCCTCTTCCTCTTGGGGCTGGCTCTGCCGCCCCGGGCGTAGGGTCGGGAGGGGAGCGCTGTCTAGCGGCGACCCTCGCCGCCACCGATGAAGGACCAAGGCTCTTTTTCTCCATGGCGAATGAGAGAAAGGGGAGCAGAAACTGAAGAAAGGAGGAGATGGGAGAGTGCGGCCTTCTGCGCTCCCCTTCCGCCCTTTTTAAGGAAGCAAGGTGGGGGCTCAACCGCCCCGCTCGACGAATCAGGGCATAGGAAGAGCAGGGAATCGGGTCCGACCTGCTGCCTCTGCTCGTGACGGCCCAGTCTCCCACTTCCACTGTCCGTGACCCCAAGAGCATGGGAACCACGTGGCGGGGATGCAGAACGGAGGCGACGGGTGGAGCGGCCCCGCACGCCGCCCACTTCCCCCACGACGCCGCAATCGACGCGTGCCGTTACGGGGGGACGCGGCGGATACGGAGTGAGTTTAGTTTGGACCCAGGCCGCACGTGCCCGTGCCCTGTTTTGGGCCTGGCCCAACAGCGCTCGGCACCATGTATGGCCCAGACCCGGGGGCTCCTGTCGGTGCACTAAAGTAGGGGTACCTTAGTACCCTGAACTTGTGCACGGGCAGTCGCAGCGTCCCCGCGGCAAGCCTTGCCGGGCGTCCGCCTAGACCCTCCGCAGCCATTCTGAAGACAGGACCCCGACAAGTGGAGCTTGTCGGGAAGGCCTCTCTAGGCAGATGAAGCCCCGACAAGAGGAGCTTGTTGGGAAGGCCACTCCAGGCACGCAAGACAAGGCCCCGGCAAGAGGAGCTTGCCGGGAAGGCCCGGAGCGCGACAAGCCTCCGGGTGCGACAAGGATTCGGCCACAGCAAGGCGCTTGCCGCGGCATGCAACTCCCTTCCGCCTCCGCTCCAGCTCACCCAGCGACGTGTCGCCATGGGACCGTTCCATGGGCGCGTGTCGGGCGGCTGTGCAGCCAGCGGAGAGCAGCAACACGCGGCGCAGACAGGCTCGTCATCGGGGCGAGCGGAGGCGCACCTGACGGTCTCTGTTACTGTCTAGGCGACAACGACAGGCATTTATTGCTTTTGTCCCTTGCCGTCAGAGTTAGGTATTTTTGCACTGTACACTGTTCAAGTAGGTGTACCAACCCCTGTTTTTACGTTTGTACCCCCGCCTATGTTGCCACCTGTCGGAGACCCCTTGAGCATATAAAAGGAGGCCTGAGTGCAACGTAGAGAGGCTTCCGCGGTTGGCCAAGTTTCGATTCATTCGACCCACCGCAGATTAGCCACACTCACACTAGGTTTTGTAGCCCGCATTGCTCCCTAGCAAAGATACAATAGATCAAACAGGCAGCAGTAGGAGTTTTATCTCTCCGGAGAGCACCGAAGCTGGGTAAACCGCCCGTGTGCATCGCCTCGATCCGCTCTTCGTGCGACCTCCGCCCCCCTCTGAACCACAAAGGGACCCGCTCCGCCGGGCCCCATAGGTGTCCGTGGGTACGATCAGCATCCCCGACTGCTGATCGTACCCACGGACACCTATGGGGCCCGGCGGAGCGGGTCCCTTTGTGGTTCGGAGGGGGGCGGAGGTCGCACGAAGAGCGGATCAAGGCGATGCACACGGGCGGTTTACCCAGCTTCGGAGCTCCCCGGAGAGATAAAACTCCTACTGCTGCCTGTTTGATCTATTGTATCTTTGCTAGGGAGCAATGCGGGCTACAAAACCTCTTGCCGGGGCCTTGTCTTGCGTGCCTGGAGTGGCCTTCCCGACAAGCTCCTCTTGTCGGGGCTTCATCTGCCTAGAGAGGCCTTCCCGACAAGCTCCACTTGTCGGGGTCCTGTCTTCAGAATGGCTGCGGAGGGTCTAGGCGGACGCCCGGCAAGGCTTGCCGCGGGGACGCTGCGACTGCCCGTGCACAAGTTCGGGGTACTAAGGTACCCCTACTTTAGTGCACCGACAGGAGCCCCCGGGTCTGGGCCATACACGGTGCCGAGCGCTGTTGGGCCAGGCCCAAAACAGGGCACTGGCACGTGCGGCCTGGGTCCAAACTAAACTCACTCCGTATCCGCCGCGTCCCCCCGTAACGGCACGCGTCGATTGCGGCGTCGTGGGGGAAGTGGGCGGCGTGCGGGGCCGCTCCACCCGTCGCCTCCGTTCTGCATCCCCGCCACGTGGTTCCCATGCTCTTGGGGTCACGGACAGTGGAAGTGGGAGACTGGGCCGTCACGAGCAGAGGCAGCAGGTCGGACCCGATTCCCTGCTCTTCCTATGCCCTGATTCGTCGAGCGGGGCGGTTGAGCCCCCACCTTGCTTCCTTAAAAAGGGCGGAAGGGGAGCGCAGAAGGCCGCACTCTCCCATCTCCTCCTTTCTTCAGTTTCTGCTCCCCTTTCTCTCATTCGCCATGGAGAAAAAGAGCCTTGGTCCTTCATCGGTGGCGGCGAGGGTCGCCGCTAGACAGCGCTCCCCTCCCGACCCTACGCCCGGGGCGGCAGAGCCAGCCCCAAGAGGAAGAGGGAGGGGGCGAGGTCGAGGGCGAGGTCGAGGACGAGGCGGACGGGGCGGTGCGCCGTCTCCGCCTCCGCCGGCGGTTCCCCTCCCTGCGGCGGTACATACCGGGGACGACCCTTGCGAGTTCTTCGTCAGGCTGCGCCGGGCGCCTCGTCGTCGCCTCCGGCTTCCAGCTCCGTTTGCGAGCGCAATGGAGTCGGATCCGCCCGAGACACTGAGATTGCACATGAGGGGCTGTGGGATCAGCGGCATGCGAGTCCGTGTTGTATTCCCAGCCCCTAATGTGATGTATCTCGATCGTGGGTGGAAGACGTTCACCCGCATCCACAGCCTGAGGGCGGGGTTCACCCTCCATTTTAAGTTAATGGAGGCTGATCTCCTCTCCGTCAAGGTCTTCGGGGATCTTGGCACTCGGGCGAAGTGCTGCGTGGACAGCTCCTCCGATAGCGAAGATTCCCCTTCGAGCGAGAGTGACGAGGAGGGGAGCGACAACGACGATGAGGTTGGCGGGCCCGATTAGTTGTCGGGCGCCGCTTCGCACGTCACCGGCGACCCCATCATCCGTGTCGCCGGCTCCCTGAACTCCCTGGGGTCGTCTCCTTGGGCGGCTGGCGTAGGGAGGCTGCGGAAGGGGAAGAGGGATGGCGGCAAGGCCGTCAAGTCGGAGTACGAGGGCGTAGTGCCCTCGACAGCATGCTGACGTCCTGCCGCCCCGTCTTCGAACCCCGCTTCCGGCGCCGCCATCTCCGCCAAGCCCTCGGGGAGCTCCCGGGATGTTCTCTTGGTGTCTTCTGGCACCCGTAGCTCGTCTAGGCGTTTCTTTTGCCCTTCCCGCCTCCTTGACCTACCTCCTGGAAAGAGGGACGGGAAAAGGATTACGGGCATCTTATCTTTTTAATTTGTAAGCCTTTGGGCCTTATCCGCATTTAAAGCTTGTAATCCTCTCTTTCATGTTTTTCATTCCTCACGGATTGTACCCGAGTAGAATGTTTTTAATGAAAAAGGGATGTTTGAAAAAGGACGAAGGGCTTATCTGATATCTCAGCCCCCGGCAACTCTGGCTTGCCGCGGCCCCCGGCAACCCTGGCTTGTCGCAGCCCCCGGCAACTCTGGCTTGTCGGGGCTTGGGTGCCGGCGCGCCCTTCTTCTCCTCTTCGCTGTTATTTCAGTTCTGAGGACGATTTAGCCAGTGCCGCAATAAGTTATCTTCGTAACATAACTTTATTCTGGGCAACATCTGCTATGTTACTTCCTTTACTCGACCCCTGGCTTTGTATGTTATTACCCTATGCTTTTCAGGGGAAACTTGCCGGTGCAGGCACCCTTGCCGCGAGCGCCGAGTGCGGGACTTTAGCAGCCTGCTGGCGGGGTCGCTACCGACAAGCAATCTTGTCGCGGACTAGTCGCAGCTCACTTAAGTTGTTGAGCGGACTCGAAACAAAGTAAGGGCGCGACCGGTCACGATTTGGCTCCTCCGCGCACGGGTGTCTCATACAAAGCGCGGTCGTTCAAGGAAGATAACTTTACAATTTTATTACTGATCTGAATCGATCGATGCAATGTTATTTCCTCTACTTGATTTCTTCCGCGCCAGAGATGTCGGGGATGCTGATCGTACCCACGGACACCTATGGGGCCCGGCGGAGCGGGTCCCTTTGTGGTTCGGAGGGGGGCGGAGGTCGCACGAAGAGCGGATCGAGGCGATGCACACGGGCGGTTTACCCAGCTTCGGAGCTCTTCGGAGAGATAAAACTCCTACTGCTGCCTGTTTGATCTATTGTCTCTTTGCTAGGGAGCAATGCGGGCTACAAAACCTAGTGTGAGTGTGGCTAATCTGCGGTGGGTCGAATGAATCGAAACTTGGCCAACCGCGGAACCCTCTCTACGTTGCACTCGGGCCTCCTTTTATATGCTCAAGGGGTCTCCGACAGGTGGCAACATAGGCGGGGGTACAAATGTAAAAACAAGGGTTGGTACACCTACTTGAACAGTGTACAGTGCAAAAATACCTAACTCTGACGGCAAGGGACAAAAGCAATAAATGCCTGTCGTTGTCGCCTAAACAGTGTAACAGAGACCGTCAGGTGCGCCTCCGCTCGCCACGATGGCGAGCCTGTCTGCGCCGCGTGTCGCTGCTCTCCGCTGGCTGCACAGCCGCCCGACACGCGCCCATGGAACGGTCCCATGGCGACACGTCGCTGGGTGAGCTGGAGCGGAGGCGGAGAGGAGTTGCATGCCGCGGCAAGCGCCTTGCCGCGGCCGAATCCTTGTCGCGCCCGGAGGCTTCTCGCGCTCCGGGCCTTCCCGGCAAGCTCCTCTTGCCGGGGCCTTGTCTTCTGCGTGCCTGGAGTGGCCTTCCCGACAAGCTCCTCTTGTCGGGACCGTATCTTCCCAATCTAATACTTTGTTCTTGAATGGCTCCAAGGGAGCCACGGGAGGAAGTTGGCGGTGGCGAGGCGAACCTTGCCGCGGGGTGCTGCAACTGTCCGTGCACGAGTACGGGATACTAGGGTACCCCTACTCTAGTACACCGACACCTTCATGTCCGTATTTTATTTTTATCGACGCCGCTTCCTCTAAACATGAGGACATATTTATTGTTATCGGCTTTTCGCTTGAGGACAAGCGAGGTCTAAGCTTGGGGGAGTTGATACGTCCATTTTGCATCATGCTTTTATGATAATATTTATTGCATCATGGGCTGTTATTTCACGTTATGTCATGATACTTATGGCTATTCTCTTATTTTACAAGGTTTACATGAAGAGGGAGAATGCCGGCAGCTGGAATTCTAGGCTGGAAAAGGAGCAAATATTGGAGGCCTATTCTACGCAACTCCAAAAGTCCTGAAAATCCACGGAATACCTTGAAATAAATAAAGAAAAATCATCGCCAAAGATGAAGGCCAGGGGGCCCACACCCTGCTCACGAGGGTGGGGGCGCCCCCCCTGGGCGCGCCCCCCTACCTCGTGGGCCCCCTGGTGGCTCTCCAACGCCCATCTTCTCCTATATGAAGTCTTTCGATGAGAAAAAAATCAGAGAGAACCTTTCGGGATGAGACGCCGCTGCCACGAGGCGGAACCTTGGCGGAACCAATCTAGGGCTCTGGCAGAGCTCTCCTGCCGGGGACACTTCCCTCCGGGAGGGGGAAATCATCACCATCGTCATCACCAACGCTCCTCTCATCGGGAGAGGGCAATCTCCATCAACATCTTCACCAGCACCATCTCATCTCAAACCCTAGTTCATCTCTTGTATCCAATTCTTGTCTCTAAGTCTGGGATTGGTACCTGTAGGTTGCTAGTAGTGTTGATTACTCCTTGTACTTGATGCTAGTTGGTTTATTTGGTGGAAGATCATATGTTCAGATCCTATATGCATATTAACACCCCTCTGATTATGAACATGAATATGCTTTGTGAGTAGTTACGTTTGTTCCTGAGGACATGGGAGAAGTCTTGCTATTAGTAGTCATGTGAATTTGGTATTCGTTCGATATTTTGATGAGATGTATGTTGTCTCCCCTCTAGTGGTGTTATGTGAACGTCGACTACATGAAACTTCACCATTATTCGGGCCTATAGGAAGGCATTGGGAAGTAATAAGTAGATGATGGGTTGATAGAGTGACAGAATCTTAAACCCTAGTTTATGCGTTGCTTCGTAAGGGGCTGATTTGGATCCACATGTTTCATACTATGGTTAGGTTTACCTTAATACTTTTGTTGTAGTTGCGGATGCTTGCAATAGAGGTTAATCATAAGTGGGATGCTTGTCCAAGTAAGGGCAGTACCCAAGCACCGGTCCACCCACATATCAAATTATCAAAGTACCGAACGCGAATCATATGAGCGTGATGAAAACTAGCTTGACGATATTCCCATGTGTCCTTGGGAGCGCTTTTCCTATCATAAGAGTTTGTCCAGGCTTGTCCTTTGCTACAAAAAGGATTGGGCCACCTTGCTGCACCTTATTTACTTTTATTACTTGTTGCTCGTTACCATTTATCTTATCACAAAACTATCTGTTACCACTTATTTCAGTACTTGCAGAGAATACCTTGCTGAAAACCGCTTATCATTTCCTTCTGCTCCTCGTTGGGTTCGACACTCTTACTTATCGAAAGGACTATGATAGATCCCCTACCTTGTGGGTCATCAGTATTGCAATCCGGTTTTTATTGGCCTACTCTCTTCAAGGATGCCCATAAGTTTGTTTTATCTTGCGATGAATGTCAAAGGATTGGTAATATTAGTAGACGTCAAGAAATGCCTATGAATTATTCACTTGTTATTGAACTATTTGATGTTTGGGGCTTTGATTATATGGGACCGTTTCCTGCCTCTAATGGGTATACACATATTCTAGTTGCTGTTGATTACGTTACTAAGTGGGTAGAAGCTATTCCAACTAATAGTGCTGATCATAACACATCTGTTAAAATGCTTAAAGAAGTTATTTTTCCGAGGTTTGGAGTCCCTAGATACTTAATGACTGATGGTGGTTCACATTTTATTCATGGTGCTTTCCGTAAAATGCTTGCTAAATATGATGTTAATCATAGAATTGCATCCCCATATCACCCTCAGTCTAGTGGTTAAGTAGAATTGAGTAACAGAGAGCTCAAATTAATTTTGCAAAAGACTGTTAATAGATCTAGAAAGAATTTGTTCAAAAAACTTGATGATGCATTATGGATCTATAAATAGATAGCGCGCTATAGCGGCGCTACACGCATCCTGACTGTGGTGCGCTGCGCGAAGCTCGATTTCACGTACGAAGAGTTAGCGTGCTAATAGCGTGCTAGATGTCACTTAGCGCTAAAATTGGGCCTCTAGCATTAGCTTCCCGCGTCTCTGACCTAAAATTTTTGGTCCAAAATGAAACCGCCGCACGGGCCAAAGCCCAAGCCTACCAATAGTCGAATACCCCCAACCCTCCTCTCGAGCCAAACCCTATCCCCACTCCCGTCCTCATCTCAAACAGGAACCATGGCTGCGGCTGACCAACGACCAACCATGGTGATGGCCTCGAGCTACCACTCCGGCTATTGACCTTCCTCGCCACTCCCTCCCAGCGGCGGGGTATTCCACCAGGCGACGCAGCTCCCGGTCGTTTCCTCTCGGCTGCTCCCTCCAGGCCACTTCCTCTGCTGACGGCGACGACCGCATCCACAAGGCGACGGAGCAACCCGCGGTGACGGTGTCCACCAGGCGACCATGAGCCAGCAAATCCCGTCAACAGGTAAGCTCATCTATCCTCTGTTATCTCTTCTTGTGGATGCTTGTAATGCTCAAGATTCGCAATAAAAATGAATCTGCTGAATGCTCAAGATTTGTGTTTTTCAAATGTTGGACTCAGTTCAACAGGGAAAATGGTGAATAGCTGAATGCTCCAGATTCGCAATAAAATGAATCTGCTGAAGTTTTCAGTTATATACAGAATACAGATGCATTGAAAGTTTATTTGCTACTGATGTACGTTTTTCTATCACATACTTTGGATTGCCTTAATCTGCCTAAACAATAACTAATTTTATTTTGTTCGCTTCTTTTTGCATAGGTGTTGGTGGCTCAAGCACTGCCTCAGTAGCAGCACCTTCACTCCCTCAAGTTGTTGATTCGGATGACCCTGCGTGGAAGTATTGCACTCTTCCAGATGTTAACAAGAAGCATTGGCAATGATGCAACTATTGTGGCAAGATATGCACAGCTGGCATTACAAGGATAAAGTTTCACCTTTCACAAATAATGAATTGTGGTGTCTTACCATGCAAGAAGGTTCCTAGTGATGTCAGGCTGGAGATGATAGCTTTGCTCCTAAAGAGTGTTGAGTTGAAGGAAAAAAAGATCGAGGGATTGGAGGCGCTCAGATCTAGTGTTGACTTAGATCACTCCGATGGAGAACAAGAAACTGATGAAGAAGATGGCAATCAGGTTGTGATTTGGAAGTCAAAACCAGGCACAAGCAGCTCAATGGGTGGCCCTATGGACAAATTCTGCAAGCCTAGTATAGAAGAAACTGTCAAGAGGAAGCAAAAAAGAAATTGTGAATCCGAAAAGGTTCAGTCGAAGGTGTCAACTCAGCAAAGACAACAGAGGAGCGATAGAGCTTGTGGATATATATGTCAATTTTTCTATGAAGCTAGCATCCCACATAACACTGTCACACTTCCTAGCTTTTCATGTATGCTTCAGGCCATTGGAGATGTTGGCACAAACTCCGATGGGCCTACTGCATATGAGATGAGTGGACCATTCTTGCAGAAAAGGAAGAAGAAGGTGTTAGATTCATTCAAACCACATAAGCAAGCATGGGAGCACACAGGTTGTACCGTAATGACAGATGCATGGACAGATAAAAAGGGCAGGGGAGTAATGAACCTAGTTGTGCATAGTTCTCAAGGAGTCATATTCTTGAATTCAGTTGATTGTTCATCTGTCCAGAAAAATGGCAAATACATCTTTGACCTCGTTGATAATTGCATTGAAGATATAGGGGCAGACAAAGTCGTTCAAGTGGTGACCGACAATGCTAGTGTCAATGTAGCAGCAGCAAGTCTAATGAAAGCAAAGCGACCTTCCATTTTTTGGAATGGATGTGCAACCCATTGTATTGATCTCATGTTGGAGGACATAGGGAAGCTTGGATCGGTTGACAAAATAATTGCCCAAGCAAGACAAGTAACGGTGTTCTTGTATGCTCACACAAGGGTGTTAGCTCTGATGAGGAAAACACTTGGGAAAGACTTGGTACGGTCAGGTGTTACTAGGTTTGCCACGGCTTATCTCAATCGTAAAAGCTTGCAAGACAACAAGAAGGAAATGCTTAAACTATTCAGATCAGATGAGCTACATGAAATGGGTTACTTAGAGAAGGACAAGGGGAAGATGGCTCACAAAACGGTGCAATCGGAAGCCTTCTGGAAAGGTGTTGGCGTTGCTGTCAACTACTTTGAGCCAATGGCTAATGTGCTAAGAAGAATGGATAGTGATGTGCCCGCAATGGGATTCTTATATGGTTGTATGTTGGATGCAAAAAAGGAAATTGCTGCGAGTTTTGATAATGATGAGAGTCGCTTCAAATGTGTTATTGATATCATTGACAAGAGATGGGACAGAAAACTCAAGTCGCCACTACATTTGGTTGGGTACTTTCTGAAACCCTACTATTATTATCCAAACAAGGTTGT
The DNA here is from genome assembly GCF_018294505.1 of Triticum aestivum. NCBI lineage: Eukaryota > Viridiplantae > Streptophyta > Magnoliopsida > Poales > Poaceae > Triticum > Triticum aestivum. Next base: position 10,353,150 of record NC_057804.1, read on the forward strand.
GATAGAGAGGGATGGATCATTTAGAGCAGTCGTGGTCCATTGCATCACAAGGATGATTGAAGATCAAAAAACTCAAGATGAGCTTATTGATGAACTCGACAAATACGAGGCGGGGGAAGATTCCTTTGGAATGGACATTGCTGTACGACAGAGAAAAAGGAAAAACTTTTCTCCAGGTGAGTGTTTGCTGAAATCTTGTGATGTTATTTCATATCACTTCCTCTGTTTCCCCTCTTTGTACTTGCCTAAATAATACAATGTTTCAATGTCTTAATGCAGCAAAATGGTGGCTGAATTATGGCACATGTGCACCCCTGTTGAAGGACTTGGCAATGAAGATTTTGAGTTTGACATGTAGCTCCTCAGCTTGTGAGAGAAATTGGTCAGCATTTGAACAAGTAAGAAAGACAATTACAAGTTCACAAGTAAAAAATATAGTTCCTTGCACTTCTCACATTGAGGCCATGTGTTCCATACTTGATTTTGTTCACTTACACAGGTTCATACAAAGAAACGCAGCAGGCTACTCCATGATAGGATGAGTGATCTTGTATTTATCAAGTTCAACTCTAGGATGAAGCATAAGAGAGAGAACAAGAGTAGAGACCCAATAGAGAAGACAATCGTTGATGTTCTTGAGGACGAGGATAACGAGTTCATCACCGACATTGTTGGAAATGATAATGTTGTTGAACATGTTGGTGATGAAGATCAAACTCAACAAGAGAGAGCTTCAACATCACAAGAACAAGGGAAAAAGAAGAAAAGGCCTACTGCGCCCCCTAGAAAGAAGAGGAAGAAGAGCTTGCAATCTCTCCTTAATAGTGTCGATGAGGAAGCTATACTTTCTGCCTCTTCCAATTCTTCTTCGTCGGAATCAGAAGATGAGTCTCCCTCGGCCCTTGCTGACTCAGATTAATTGCATGGTTGGGTGTACCACTTTTGTTGTTTCAAAGTGTGCTGGTGGTATGTTGTTATGTTGCTATGTCAAGTTAGTTGGCTGAACTTATAAACCGGACCATCTCATGTTGTTGATGTACCACTTTTGTTATTCAAAGTGTGCTGGTGGTATGTTGCTAGTTGCTATGCCAAACTTTGCTCTGTTATGTAATGAATTGAACCATCTCCTGATATATGTCCTTATTATGTATTGTACTATATGGGGCTGTTCTTTGCATTATGACTATGAATTTAGGACTTGCTGCTATAGTTTATGAACTGCACTATGTTATGTGGCTGTTTGCATGAGTATGGTAGGAACTACATACTACAGTATCATTTTTCTATTAACTTGGCTGTATGCTAGTTGATATGTCCATTTTCAAGTATATATATGTCAAGTTGATGACTGATTCTATGTTTATTTTTTCATTTTTTTATTGATTTATTTTGAAACGCTAAGTGGGGCTTAGCACGCTATAGCTGCGCTATAGCGTTTCATAGCTTTTGGTCAGGCCGACGCTAAGAGGCTTAGCGTGCTATCTAAAACTTTGATAAAAAACCCTATGGGTATGTCTCCGTATAAAATGGTTTATGGAAAAGCATGTCACTTACCTCTCGAACTAGAACATAAGGCTTATTGGGCAATTAAAGAACTCAATTATGATTTCAAGCTTGCAGGTGAGAAGAGGTTATTTGACATTAGCTCACTTGATGAATGGAGAACTCAAGCCTATGAAAATGCCAAGTTGTTTAAAGAAAAAGTCAAAAGATGGCATGACAAAAGGATACAAAAAGCGTGAGTTTAATGTAGGTGATTATGTATTGCTATACAACTCTCGTTTAAGATTTTTTGCAGGAAAACTTCTCTCTAAATGGGAAGGTCCTTACGTTATCGAGGAGGTCTATCATTCCGGTGCCATAAAAATCAACAACTTCGAAGGCACAAATCCGAAGGTGGTGAACGGTCAAAGAATCAAACATTATATCTCAGGTAATCCTATAAATGTTGAAACAAATGTTATTGAAACTGTGACCCCGGAGGAGTACATAAGAGACACTTCCCAGAACGTTTCAGACTCCGAAAAGGAATAGGTATGTGGTACGGTAAGTAAACCGACTCCAGAACAGTTCTAATGGCAATTTTTCTCTGTTTTGGAATATATAGAAAAATAGAAAAATAAGAAGCAGTACGGGAAGGACACGAGGGCTCCACGAGGGTGGAGGGCGCGCCCTACCCCCCTGGGCGCGCCCCCTGCCTCGTGGGCACCTCGTGCGCTCTCCGGACTCCGTTTTCTTGCACATTACGTATTTTGGTCGGTAAAAATTCATTATATAATCTCCCGAAGGTTTTGACTCATGTATCACGCAATTGTCCTCTGTTCTTGTTTCGAGCTGTTTTCTGTCAGGGTTGTCAAGGCCAGGATTCATGTCGTCCCCCTCCTCCAACAATGGTGACAACGATGCTTGGCTAATGAAGATAGAGCTGAAGAGGGAAGAACCCATGGAGATCAACAAGGATGAAAGGATCAAGAAGGCCACGGAGGATCAAGCTCCTGAAGACAACCTTCAACTTGATCACAATCTTCTTACCCCAACTGAGATCGAAGCTTTCAAGATGATTGAGTTAGCTCATATACAAAACAAGTATCTCACACGTGAAAATATTTTGTTGAAGGAGCATTATCCATCATCACCTCCACCTTCTTCACCAGCAAAGGAGACATAATCACATGGGTATGGGCACTCCCCTTGGCAACTGCCAAGCTTGGGGGAGCTGCCCCGGTATCGTATCACCATCACACTCCTGTCTTTACCGTTTTTCTTAGTTTTATCCTTTTAGTAATATCTTGATCTAGTAGAATAAAGTTTATGGCATTATCTAGTTTTGAGTTTTGCTTTATGATCCCTTTATGTAATCGAGTCCGTGAGCTATATAATAAAGTTTAGTGTTGAGCCAAGGGCTTGATTATCTTGTTATGATCTTGAGGGAATAAAAGAAAAGAGAAAAGAATAAAAAGAAACAAAGAGATCATATTGATCTTATGGAGAGTAACGACTTCACATAGAAAGAGTATGATGATTCAAAACTGTTGAGAGTTGACAAACATAGCTTTGGTCATCGTTGCAATTAATAGGAAGTAATAAAGAAAGAGAGGTTTCACATATAAATATACTATCTTGGACATCTTGGGAGCACTCATTAAAATATGACATGCTAAAGAGTTGATGTTGGACAAGGAAGACAACGTAATGGGTTATGTTTTCTTATATCTGAGATAAAGTATATTGTCATGGATCATCCAACATGTTGAGCTTGTCTTTCCCCTCATGCTATCCAAATTCTTTGCACCAAGTAGAGATACTACTTGTGCTTCCAAATTCCCTTAAACCCAGTTTTGCCATGAGAGTCCACCATATCTACCTATGGATTGAGTAAGATCCTTCAAGTAAGTTGTCATTGGTGCAAGCAATACAAATTGCTCTCTAAATATGTATGAATGACTAGTGTGGAGGAAATAAACTTTATACGATCTTGTGATGTGGAAGAAATAAAAGCGACGGACTGCATAATAAAGGTGCATATCACAAGTGGCAATATAAAGTGACGTTCTTTCCAATTAAGATTTTGTGCATTCAACCATAAAAGCGCATGGCAACCTCTGCTTCCCTCTGCAAAGGGCCTGTCTTTTATTATTATCTTCTACCTTATGCAAGAGTCATGGTGATCTTCACCTTTTCTTTTTACATTTTATCCTTTGGCAAGCACAGTGTGTTGGAAAGATCCTGATAGATATATTCAATTGGATGTAAGTTAGCATGAGCTATTATTGTTGACATTACCCTTGAGGTAAAAGATTGGGAGGCGAAGCTATAAGCCCCTATCTTTCTTTGTGTCCGATTAAAACTCCGTAACCACAAGTATTGCGTCAGTGTTAGCAATTATGAAAGACTAAATGATAGTTGAGTATGTGGACTTGCTGAAAAGCTCTAACATAGACTCTTTCTGATGTTATGATAAATGGCAATTGCTTCAATGACTGAGATTATAGTTTGTTAGTTCTCAATAAAGTTTCTGATTCATACTTTGCATTGTGAATAGATTGTTACTTGGGCATAAGAAATCATATGGCATTATCCATATATGTTGCTGTTATCAGAAAGATCATGATGCCCTCATGTCCGTATTTTATTTTATCGACACCTCTACCTCTAAACATGTGGACATATTTATCGTTATCGGCTTCCGCTTGAGGACAAGCGAGGTCTAAGCTTGGGGGAATTGATACGTCCATTTTGCATCATGCTTTTATATCGATATTTATTGCATTATGGGCTGTTATTACACATTATGTCACAATACTTATGCCTATTCTCTCTTATTTTACAAGGTTTACATAAGGAGGGAGAATGCCGGCAGCTGGAATTCTGGGCTGGAAAAGGAGCCAATATTAGAGACCTATTCTGCACAACTCCAAAAGTCCTGAAACTCCACGAAAGTTATTTTTGGAAATAATAAAAAATATTGAGCGAAAGAAATACCAGAGGGGCCCCACACCCTGGCCACGAGGGTGGGGGCGCTCCCTACCCCCCTGGGCGCGCCCCTGCCTCTTGGGCCCCCTGGTGGCCATCTTCTGCTATATGAAGTCTTTCGTTCGAAGAAAAATCACAAGAAAGCTTTCGGGATGAGACTCCGCCGCCATGAGGTGGAACCTTGGCGGAACCAATCTAGGGCTCTGGCGGAGCTGTTCTGCCGGGGACACTTCCCTCCGGGAGGGGGAAATCATCGCCATCGTCATCACCAACGCTCCTCTCATCGGGAGGGGGCCAATTTCCATCAACATCTTCACCAGCACCATCTCATCTCAAACCCTAGTTCATCTCTTGTATCCAATTCTTGTCTCTAAGTCTGGGATTGGTACCTATAGGTTGCTAGTAGTGTTGATTACTCCTTGTAGTTGATGCTAGTTGGTTTATTTGGTGGAAGATCATATGTTCAGATCCTATATGCATATTAATAACCCTCTGATTATGAACATGAATATGCTTTGTGAGTAGTTACGTTTGTTCCTGAGGACATGGGAGAAGTCTTGCTATTAGTAGTCATGTGAATTTGGTATTCGTTCGATATTTTGATGAGATGTATGTTGTCTCCCCTCTAGTGGTGTTATGTGAACGTCGACTACATGACACTTCACCATTTTTTGGGCCTAGAGGAAGGCACTGGCAAGTAATAAGTAGATGATGGGTTGCTAGAGTGACAGAAGCTTAAACCCTAGTTTATGTGTTGCTTCGTAAGGGGCTGATTTGGATCCAAATGTTTCATGTTATGGTTAGGTTTACCTTAATACTTCTTTTGTAGTTGCGGATGTTTGCAATAGGGGTTAATCATAAGTGGGATGCTTGTCCAAGTAAGGACAGTACCCAATCACCGGTCCACCCACATATCAAATTATCAAAGAACTGAACGCGAATCATATGAACGTGATGAAAACTAGCTTGACGATAATTCCCATGTGTCCTCGGGGGCGCTTTTCTCTATATAAGAGTTTGTCCAGGCTTGTCCTTTGCTACAAAAAGGATTGGGCCATCTTGCTGCACTCTATTTACTTTTGTTACTTGTTGCTCGTTACAATTTATCCTACCACAAAACTATTTGTTACCTATAATTTCAGTGCTTGCAGAGAATACCTTGCTGAAAACCGCTTATCATTTCCTTCTGCTCCTCGTTGGGTTCGACACTCTTACTTATCGAAAGGACTACGATAGATCCCCTATACATGTGGGTCATCACTGCTATTGGCTCGCTGATGAAGCTGTGCGAACTGCTGGAGTCCACTAGTATCAACACCTCATGGCCCCCAATGTCTCCCAATAACCTGACTGTGCGTAGGGTTGTTTCACCCATTGTTGCCATCTTCGAAATTGACATGACCTGCTCGTCCTCAGAATCAGCGTCTTGCTCTTGTCGATCTTGAACATCTGCTTGAAGAAGTTCCAGCAGCTCTTCCACCACATGGAGCTGGACCGTGGTTGCGCATTGGTGGCCTTGGCCCCAACGCTCTCCGCATTTGAAGCAGAGCCCTCGCGCCCGTCGATAGTTGCGGAGTGCTGCAACGCGGTCGCCGCCGTGCGCTGGCTCCTAGCGTCGATCGACTGCGCTTGCTGCCTCGAGCGCCCGACGGTCATCCGTAGCCGCGGGAACAGCCGGCTGCACTGGCCTGGGTGGTGGTGGTGCTCCCATGGCCACCATCGGTCGATGCACGTGCCGAGCTGGCGCGGGCTCCTTCCGGGGCATGTGGCCCAGCTTTTCCTGCAACAGAGCGAGAGAAAAGGCAGTATCGAGTTCTTGAGGCCGGTGTAGCGCGACACCGGATTTAATTTGAGGTTTTAAACCATCTAAGAATTGAGTAGCAAAGAATAGCAGGTCAAAGGAAGGATTATGCGCCAACAGATGATGCTTCAACTCCTCGAACTGTTCCATATACTCCACTACAGACCCATTCTGACGCAAGTGAGTAAACTGACGCAACTGCTGCTGATACTGCTCTCGACCAAACTTGGCACACAGAGCTGCACACAACGTCTCCCATGTGAAGTGAGTGTTGTGTTCTTCCTGAACCTGAAGCCATCGCGCTGCTGTACCCGAAAAATACAACGTAGCAACACGGACCCAGAGATCCGGCTACCCCATAGACTGTGAAGTATTTCTCGCATCTGGTCTTCCAGAATTGGGGGTTTTTGCCCTCAAACAGGGGGAAATCCAGTTTGGGCAGAGCCCAGTTGGAGTGCGAGGTGTGGTGGTGAAAGTGCGTTATGTCGAATAGAGGGGGGGTGAATAGGCGATTTTTATGAATTCTTCACTAAGGAATTTGCTGGTGAGGAAATTCCTTAGCGAAGAACTACTTGCAGCGGAATAAGTACTCAGAAGTAAGCATAACAGAATACACGCATGGTCATCATGATGAAATGAAGACAAGCACATAGTACAGAAAGCGTAATCACATGATAACACAAGATGAAGACAAACAGACTGAAGAAATTGAACTAAGGAAATTGAGAAAGTCTTCAGTCAAAGTCTTCAAACACAGATATGAACAAACACTCAACACAGTAATGAGGAAATGAAAGGGTTGAGGAAATAGAACCAGTTAGGTTGGTGAAGACAATGATTTGGTAGACCAGTTCCATATGTTGTCTCAGTTGTACGTCTGGTTGGAGCAGCTGAGTATTTAAACTCGAGAACACACAGTCCCGGACACCCAGTCGCTGAGCACGCAGCTCAGGACACCAAGTCCTCACCGTATTCTCCTTGAACTAAGGTCACACAGACCTCGTCCAATCACTCGTGGTAAGTCTTCAGGCGACTTCCAAACCTTCACAGACTTGGTCACTCGGCGATCCACAATTCCTCTTGGATGCTCTAGACCATGACGCCTAACCGTCTGGAAGAAGCACAGTCTTCAAAGGTAATAAGCGTCGGATCCACGCAGGATCAATTTCTTCAGTGATGCTCAATCACTTTGGGTTTGTAGGGGTTTGGTTTTTGGGTTTTTCCTCACTCGATGATTTTCGCTCAAAGTCCTCAGAGGATGGGTTGCTCTCAAACGACAAGTGTCAAGTTCTCTCGGAGCAGCCAACCAGCTAGTGGTTGTAGGGGGCGGCTATTTATAGCCTAGGGAGCAGCCCGACATGATAAGACATAAATGCCCTTCAATGATATGACCGTTAGGTGGATAAGATATTTTGGGACAGCTGGCGCGCAACACAGCAACGGTCGGAAATTTGAATATCAAATTCCTCAGGGCTATCATGTTCCTCACTGTGTAGGCAATCCGCACTGGCGAATTCCTAACTCCTCAGTCAGAACAAATTCCTCAGCGACCAGAAGAACTTCGTCTCTGTCACTGAAGAAATTGACTGAACTGTATGAGATTTCCAAAGGCTTCACTCGAAGGGATTGGTAGGTGTAGGATTTTGAGTTGAGCATCACATGGAAATTTTTCCTTAGTATTTCCTTGACCCCCTTTAACAGTACGGTGTTTCCTATGACTCAAGAAAGAGAAAATGAAACCACGAAAACAAAAGTCTTCACGCTTCATGTTCCTCAAATGAATACCAAGTCTTCAAGGTCACACCAATTTCTTCACTTTCAAAGTCTTCAGAAAGTCTTCAAAATATCAAAGTCTTCAGTCGAAGAACTTCATTTTTAGGGGTCGACTTTCTCTGTAAATATCAAACTCCTCATAGACTTATAGACCTGTGTACACTCACAAACGCATTAGTTCCTTAACCTATAAGTCTTCAATCCACCAAAATCACTAAGGGGCACTAGATGCACTTACAATCTCCCCCTTTTTGGTGATTGATGACAATGTAGGTTAAGTTTTCAACGGGGATAAACATATGAAGTGTAAATACTGATAATGAGGAATTTGATTGCAAGATATAGAAGAACCCCCCCTGAAGATGTGCATAGTGAGGAATTTGCTTTTGAGGCAATGCACATTTGAAGAGTTGAATCATGGAGATCTCCCCCTATATCTTGTAATTCATACACGCATTTGACATATAATGTGAAGAATTTGAAATGCATGATGAAATATGGTGCTTGATGTAATTCAGCATGCGTGCGATAGCTTTAATGAGGAACAAGCATGCAAAATAACGCATCAAGAGTATCGGAGCTCAAATAGATTTTCTATGAAGATTTTGAAGGAGCTCATGAGAATCAGAGCATAGTGCAAGAGCATAATGCATCAAAAGTATCAAAGCACCATCGGGTTTAAGATTACAACTCGATCCAATAAAAGTTTCAGAAGAACGAGAGTTGTAACTTAACAAGAATAAATTACTGTATATAGGCAATAAACTAGACCCGCTTGAAGAATAACTCAAATTTCTCCCCCTTTGTCATCGAATGACCAAAAGGATCGAAACTGAGGATTAACGCTCCTGAAGAATTTCAAGTTGAGGACGGAGCGCCAGCGTTGTTGGGGTCGGTTGTTGTAGTAGGACCTGCCGCGGTGTCGTCCAAGTCTTCATTTTCATCAGTGTCGCGAGATGAAGAATAGGAGCTGGCCACCAAGGAAGGAACTTTGACCTTCTTGTATTTCTTCGGAGGAGGTGCAGACCAGTCAAATTCTTCCTTGAGACCCATTGCCGTCAGTTCTTCTTCACTGTAGACATGTGAAAGAACAGCCCAGGTGCGTTTGAAGGTTTCATGGAGGTAGTAGTGGTTTTTCTTCACTGCATTGTGTGTTGAGGTCATGTTGTGAAGAAATGAACCAAACTGACACTTGAGCCATTTATGATTACGATCAACCTTCTGATGAAGACTGAGGAGTAACTCACGATCAGTCATCACCCTGGGTGCAGTAGCTTGAGGACTTTGCTTGACTGAGGTATTTGCGGCAGAGTCATGTGTGGCAGAGTCATCATTGGTGGAGTAGGATGCTGCTTTGCGAAACTGTCCATCCAATGGACGAATGCCTTCATCGATCACAGCAGTAGCCTTGCCCTTGTCATCAGCTGAGGTAAATGTCCGTTTGAGGACTTCAATCGGGGGCAAGTAGCTGCAGTGGTTCAAAGTATCAGCCTTGTAATTGAGTGAAGACCTTGTCCTGATGAATCTCATTATCCAAGGCGCATAAGGCTTCAGCTCAAATGGTGACATAGCAATGTTTGCCAGAGTCCTCATGAAGAAATCATGGAAGTTGACGGGAACGCCATGGATGATGTTGAAAAGCATATTCTTCATGATGCCAACGACTTCTTCATCATTCGAATCGTGGCCTTTGATAGGACTCATTGTCTTCGTCAGAATCCGGTAGACAGTCCGAGGCACATATAATAATTCCTTGACGAGGAATTTGGTTCTTGGGGCCTGCCTTGGCTTCAAAGGCTTCATCAGCACTTGCATATAGTGATTTGAAAGTTCTGGTTCGTTGTAGATACAAAGAGCACCATCAAGTGGAGGACTGAGTGGTAGAGCACGAAGCAATTCAGTTGCTGGTGCCTTGTAGTGAGTATTTTCAGACATCCAGTCTAATACCCATGAGTTCACGTCTTCAGCATCTCCGGTGATGTGCAGCGTTGCATAGAATTGAAGAATTAGTTCTTCATTCCAGTCACAGATATCAGTGCAGAAATTCAGAAGTCCTGCATCATGAAGAACACTGAGGACTGGCTCAAAGCCTGGCAGCGACTCCATGTCCACATGAGGAATGTGAGCATGATCGAAGACTTTATCCTCGTTGAAGAGCACTGAGGAATAGAAGTTGGCTTGGCTGGCAGTCCAGAAACGCCTCTTCCTAATGCGAGCAGAATCATATGGATTATAGTCAATGAAGAATACGTGCTCGGCAAAGAAATCATCAGCCTTGAACTTTTGTTTGCTTGAGAACGGATTCTTTTGCTTGGGCAGAGGGGTGTCAGTGAGTTGCATCACCACCTCAGGAATCGCAAGTTCAGGTTCTTCAGGCTGAGGAATTTCTTCTTCCTCAACAGGTGCAGTCTGAGGATCAGCAGCAGCAGGTTCATCAGCACTAGTGGCTGGAATTTCTTCATGCACAGAGCAAGTGGGGTGAGTTTCTTCAGAGTCCATTTGGACTGTTTGTGCAGGGGACTGAGGAATTTGTTGGAGCGGGGTGAAGAGAGGAGTATTGGGATGCAGACTTTCCCAAAAGTCATCATTCATCACCGGTGTGGTGCATCCTATATCCACATCTTCATCTTCAATTTCCTCGACACCAGCCTCTTCAGCTGTGAACTGAGGCATAGGTGAGGAAATGATTGGGGTTGAAGGGATGGCGTCCACTTCAATTTCTTCATCAATCTGCTCTGACGAAGCAGCAGAATGATGGTCTTCATCAGATCCGATTGGGATCTCATAGTCTTCTCCAAAAGGAACAAGGTCCTTTGATGGCACGGAGGAAATCGGAACAACATCAATTGGATTTTCGAATGAGCTGGTCATAGGCTTCATTTTCTTCGCAGCCGAAGAATCTGACGCAGCTGATGCTTTCCTTTTCTTCACAGCAGCTCGTTCTGCAGCCTTGGTTTTCTTCACATCAGAGGCAGATGGAAGAATTGGAGTTGGAGTTGGCGCAGGAGGAGCTGAGGAATTTGGTTGATTTTCTTCAGGCACAACTGATGCAGTTGCCCTGACTTCTTTAGTTTCTTCAGGCGCACCACTAGTGGATGCCCTGGCAATTTCTTCAGTGGCTGGAATGGGATCATCAGCCCTGGAACTAGCATTTTCATCAGCAGCCTGAACGTCATCAGCGGTGCCGGCATGTTCTTCAGTATGCTGAGCTGAGGCTTCAGCCTGAGGAATTGCATGTTGCATTGGGGCAGCAACATTTGTGAATTTCTTCGTCAGATTGACGAATCGGACCTTGGCTCCTTGCCAATCAGCATAATAGGAATCGAAGTTTTTGCTGAGGTCTTGGATTTCAGTCTGGACCTTGAGAAGCTCCTCAGGTGTCATTTTGACAACGTTTTTCTTCAGGAACTTCTCCTTTCTGTATTGAGCCTTTTTTATTTCTCTTGCCTTCTCAAACTTCCATTTTTCTTCAGCGATGAAGTGAGTCAACATATGACTTTGTCTAGGTGTTAGATGAAAGTCAGGCATAGGGGTATTGGGATCCTTGTGCCAGAGATCAATATAGTCGAGGACTTTCTTCGGATCCAACAGCAGTGGCACAAATGTACCTTTGGCTCTAGCGGCCTTTTCTTGACGGTCTCTGATGATTTCCACAAGTTCATCATCAGAAGCTTCATCATCAGAAGGCACATGGAATGCAACCTGTTTCTTTTTTGGGCTTGGCCGAGGACCTCGTCCAGCTGTTGCTTTGGTCTTCAGCTGAGTCGGGCCAGATGATGAAATTGGAGCTGCTGAGGAACTTGCAGAAACGCCTGAGGCAATTGAGAAGCCAGCAGTCCTTTGACATGTAGCCAGGTGCACAGGAACTGAAGACTTTGACGGAGCTGTTGAGGACTTTGGTGGAGCAGCAGCAGTGTGAGGAATTTGCTTTGAGGGTGCTGCTGAGGAACTTGGCCGTGAGGGCGCTGATGGTGAAGCACTAGGCTTATGAGCAGGCTTCTTTGGCATGGATTTCCTCGGTTTGACCGAGGCCTCAGTAGCAGTAGCAGTGGCAGAATCCTCATTGAATTTCTTCACTGCCTCCTTGGCTTGTTTTGCCAATTTAGCTTGGCGCTTAGCCCATTCATCAGGAAAGTCCTCACCACGTTTGATGCTTGTGGGATCAGCTACTTGGCCAGGTGCCAATGGAGCTCTTGGGCATGGAGGATTGAGAGCGAATTTCTTCATGTACTTTGGAGTCACATATCTGTACTCCCTCCATTCCCGTGCCCATCTCCGTTCAATCTTCTGAATACGCACCTTGCGCTGATTTTTATTTTCTTCATCAGGCGTGCAGTAGTCAGCATAGATTTCCTCAGGGATTTCAAACGCAGTCATAACCTCAGGTTTCTTTCCTCCTTTCTGTGGCTTCTTATCGTCTGCCATGTTCTTCAGTTGAGGAATTTGAACAATTGAGTTCTCTGAAGAAGTATGCAGTTTTTCTTCGAGGAACGCTGCAAATGAGTTAAGTTGATGAGAACCTAGTGATTCAGCAGCGGACATGTGTACCTGTGAACAGAGTATAGTTGCGAGGAATTTGGAGAGGTCATATGCGTTCTCAGAAGGTTTTTCAAAAAGAACAAGTTTTGAGGATTTTGACCAGATGAGCCTTGAAGAATTTCACTAAGCGTTCTTTGTCTTAGGTTCCAGAGTTGTACAGATCAAAGATCCACACAGTTGAGGAATCTTGAAGAAAATCATTGCTTAGAGAAACGAATCAAGAGCATATTTTGTTTGAGGTGTTCATATGTGTGAAGATTTGAAGAATAAACACCTTTGAAGATTTTCAAGAAGGTTTGAGAATCAAAGCGAGTAATAAAAGTAACTTTTAATTACCCGAAGTGAAGAACACGACGAACTAGGAAGAACAGTTGGGAAGTTCATCAGTTCAGATCTTCCACGTCCTAACTTGGCAGAGGAAGACAGCTACGGCGGCGGCGGAGTGAGGATTTCCGCGGTCGGCGCGAGTACGTTGGCGACGAGGTCGAGGCAGTGAAGCTTTTCCTCACCGGCGACGATGGAGTAGCGGCGGCGCTAGGGTTTGAGGAGCTCGAGCGGGAGAGAGAGGTCGAGCGGAGTAAAAGAAGTGAGGAAGGGAAGAGGGGTATTTATAGACACGGTGAAAAATGGATCGCCCGAAGATTTAGGACGAACGTGACCCTGACCATTTCCCTTCTCACGACATGTGTCATCCACGTACTGTGTAGTGGAGATCGTGTACGATTGTGGATGAGTAAAATAATGCATCGGATGCGGAACGGTTTGAGCGGCAAAACCGAAAGTTTGGATATGATCAGTTTTAAAGTTCCGTTCGTAATTTCTTCAGCTGTCACAGTGAAGATTTTGAACGAGTTTCAAAATAGAACGCACATGAAGAGTTTGCGAATAGATTGGGTTGAGTATAGCATAGAGGGGGAAGGGTCCGATCACATTCACTTAGCAGAAAAAATGACTTGAAGAAATAGCCATAAGTGAATGCTGTAGAGGACATAAACATATATATATATATATATATATATATATATAGAGAGAGAGAGAGAGATAGATATATATATATATAGATATATATATATATATATAGCCATTGAAGAAAGACGACGGAAACAGTGAAGATTTTGCAAAGTTGAAGAATTTGAAAAACTGAAGAATTTCAAAACTGAGGAAAAACTCAAATTGAAGATTTTCAACTTTGGTGGTGGCGTGACCCACCGTATAAGAATGATGATTTCAGACACCGCGTACAATTGTCGTAGGGTTCTGAGAATCAAATTCTTCATTAATTTCTTCACACTAAGAGTGTTATTATTCGTTGATTGAAGAAAAATGTTTCTTCATGTGTTGCACATCTAAGTCATCAATTTTGCATAAGTGTTAGGATGTGTGTCCTTTTCAAAGAACGTTCGAAGATTCTAAGATATTTAGCTCACACCGCAACTTGCTAAATCTCTTCTCATCCAAGGGCTTAGTGAAGATATCAGCTAGCTATTCTTCAGTCTTCACATGCTCGATGGAGATGTCGCCCTTCAACACATGATCACGAAGAAAATGATGACGAATTTGAATGTGCTTTGTCTTTGAGTGCTGAACTGGGTTGTGAGCAATCTTGATGGCACTCTCATTGTCACAGTAGAGAGGCACATTCTTCACGTTGATGCCGTAGTCCTTGAGAGTTTGCTTCATCCACAGCAATTGAACACAACACGAGCCAGTAGCAATGTATTCAGCTTCCGCAGTAGACAGTGATACGCAGTTCTATTTCTTCGAGGACCAACAGACCAAAGATCGTCCGAGGAAATGACAAGTACCAGATGTTGACTTGCGGTCCACACAATCACCAGCATAGTCAAAGTCAGAATATCCAATGAGATCAAAAGTAGAGCCCTTGGGGTACCATAATCCAAGTGTTGGTGTGTGAGCTAGATATCGAAGAATATGCTTCACAGCCTTATGGTGTGATTCCTTCGGTGTAGCTTGAAATCGGGCACACATGCAAACACTAAGCATTATATCTGGCCTAGATGCACATAAGTACAATAAAGAACCAATCATGGAGCGGTATACCTTGTGATCGAAGTCAATACCATTTTCATCAGTGCATAGATGGCCATTTGTGGGCATTGAAATTTTGACGCCTTTGCAATCTTGCATGCTGAATTTCTTCAGGACATCTTTGAGGTATTTCTCCTGAGATATGAATATGCCATTGTGTTGTTGACGAATTTGAAGACCTAAGAAGAATTTCAACTCTCCCATCATAGACATTTGATATTCTTCACTCATCATATAGGCAAATTCATCACTATAACGTTGGTCAGTACAGCCAAAGATAATATCATCAACATATATTTGGCACACAAACAGTTCACCATCATAAGATTTAGTAAAGAGAGTAGGGTCGAGTGAACCGGGTGTGAAGCCATTCTTCACGAAGAATTCCTTCAATGTATCATACCACGCCCGAGGGGCTTGCTTGAGGCCATAGAGGGCCTTATTAAGTCTGAAGACTTTGTCAGGATTCTTTGGATCTTCAAAACCTGGGGGTTGAGCAACATATACTTCTTCCTCAAGCTTACCATTGAGGAATGCACTTTTCACATCCATTTGATATAAAGTGATATTGTGATGGTTAGCATAGGCGAGTAATATGTGAATAGACTCAAGTCTAGCGACAGGTGCAAAAGTTTCATCGAAATCAATTCCTTCAACCTGTGTGTAGCCTTGAGCTACTAGTCGTGCCTTATTCCTCACCACAAGACCATTTTCATCTTGCTTGTTGCGGTAGATCCACTTTGTGCCAATGATATTATGCTTGCGAGGATCTGGACGTTTGACCAGTTCCCAGACATTGTTGAGCTCGAACTGAAGTAATTCTTCTTGCATAGCCTGAATCCACTCCGGCTCCAGAAATGCTTCATCTACCTTAGTGGGCTCTGTGATAGCGAAAAAAGAATAATGCCCACAAAAGTTAGATAAATGTGAAGCTTTTGAGCGTGTGAGAGGACCTGGCGCTTTAATGTCATCGATGATCTTCTCCACTTGCACTTCTTTTGCAACGCGAGGATGAGCTGGTTGTCGTCGAGGAATTTGATCATTTTCCTCAGCACCATTGTCTTCAGTATTATCTTCAGGTGCATCAGCTCGACGTTCTTCGCGTACAGGAATGAATTCTTCAGCAGTTTCTTCAGTAGGTATGACATCCTCAGTTGCCTTGAATTTGATAGATTCCCCAGGTGCTGGTTCATCTAACACAGAAGGTAGGTGCTCTCTTTGCGAGCCATTAGTTTCATCGAACCGCACATCTACAGTGTCAACAATCTTGTGAAGAGTGATGTTGAAGACTCTGTAGGTGTGCGAGTCCTTTCCGTAACCAAGCATAAAACCTTCATGTGCTTTCGGTGCAAATTTAGAGTTGTGATGAGGATCTCTAATCTAGCATTTAGCACCGAAGACTTTGAAATAACTTACATTGGGTTTCTTGTCAGTGAGGAGTTCATAGGCAGTCTTTTTGAAGAATTTGTGAAGATATACTCTGTGGATGATGTGGCACGCAGTATCAATTGCATCAATCCAAAAACGACTAGGCGTTTTGTATTCATCAAGCATAGTGCGAGCCATCTCAACAAGAGTTCTGTTCTTGCGCTCCACGACGCCATTTTGCTGAGGAGTATAAGGAGCAGATAACTCATGAGTAATACCAAGTTCATCAAGATAGTCATCAAGACCGGAATTCTTGAACTCAGTTCCATTGTCACTCCTGATGTGCTTGATCTTCACACCAAAGTTGGTTGAAGCCCTCGAGGAAAATCGTTTGAAGACTTCCTGCACTTGATTTCTGTAAGTAACAATGTGTACCCATGTGTAACGAGAGTAATCATCAACAATAACAAAGCCATATAGAGATGCATCATTAACGACAGCTGAGTAATGATTGGGACCAAAGAGGTCCATGTGAAGCAATTCAAAGGGACGAGTAGTGGTCATGATAGTCTTTGCTGGATGCTTGGCCTTGGTCATTTTTCCAGCTTCACAGGCTCCGCACAAGTGATTCTTGAGGAATTTGACATTCTCAATGCCAATGACATGCTTCTTCTTCGCAAGCGTGTGCAAATTCCTCATGCCTGCGTGACCAAGTCATCGATGCCATAGCCAGCCTTCTAAAGCTTTTGCAAGTAGACACACGGCTGGTTGTGGTCCTGTAGAGAAGTCAACAATATACAAGTCTCCTCTCCTAAAGCCTTCGAAGACTTTGGAATTGTCAGCTTCCATAATCACAACACAACGATACTTGCCAAAGATAACTACCATATCAAGATCACAAAGCATTGAGACTGACATGAGGTTGTATCCTAAGGACTCAACAAGCATGACTTTGTCCATGTGTATGTCCTTAGAGATCGCAACCTTACCGAGGCCCAATACCTGACTTTTGCCTTTGTCAGCAAAGATGATATGCTTCAGATGTGACGGTGATAAGGGAGCATCCATCAATAGATTCTTGTCACCAGTCATGTGATTTGTACATCCACTATCGAGAACCCACTCAGTGGATTTGGGTTGATCATCCTGCAGATGAATTAGTACAACTTACGATCTCATATACTTCATCATGAAGAATATGATATCAAGTTCATCAGATGAATTTCATCAGTCAGTTTTCAGATAAGCAGTGTGAGGACGTGTGAAATGAAAGTTCATTTCATCATGGTTAGCCTGCGTCCTTTCAGGCATTTTGTCAGGTCCCCAGTAAATTCTTCAGACGTTAAGGCACGTCTGGAGACCTGACCCTGCGGAAGAGATTAGTTCTTTTTCTTCACCACCCACATCTGAAGGGGTGGCAAAGAGTTCATCACTCTGCGAGCACCATACGAGAATGGTGGCATAGAGGCCAATCCATTTCGTTTCACATAAGAGGGGTTAGGGTAAGCATATGAATAAGCAGAGAAATTCTTCGAGGACTTATGAACATATTGGTTTGAAGAATAATGCACATATTCATAGCCCTTAGCTCTACCCTGCGAAACAGAGTTGTTAGCACGATGATAATCATATGAGGACTTTGATCCTTTTGAGGAATTTGATCCACGTGAGGAATTTGGTCCATATGAGGACTTGGATCCATATGAAGAATTTGGTCCATATGAAGAATTTGATCTGGGGTTCCTATTCTTCACAGGTGGTGTCATGAGGACATTCACCTGAAGACTTTCAAGGCACATCTTGGGAACCCAGATTTTCTTCATAGGTGAACCGTTCCTGCAGTTAGTGCCAACATATCTAGCAAATACTTCACCATTCTGATTTTTGAACAGTTTATAGTTGGAGTCAAATGACTCATCAGAAGAATGAGGAGATTCGCATATAAAGCCAGATAAATTAGATGGATCAACTGGAGGTCCCTTTGCAGCAACCCATGAGGTTTTGGGATACTGCTCAGGCTTCCAATATGTTCCATCAGCATTGAGTTTCCTCTCAAAGGCAATACCCTCTTTCCTAGGGTTCCTGTTGAGGATCTGCTTTTTAAGCACATCACAAAGAGTCTGATGCCCTTTGAGGCTTTTGTACATGCCTGTCATGTATAATTCCTTCAGCCCTGCATCGTCAGTGATACTAGCAATGTCCTCAGATGAGGAATTAGTGATGGCAGAGGCAGGTGAAGAATTTGTAACAGTTGAAGCATTTGAACATTCAGGTGAAGAATTAGCAGATTCACGTTCGATGCACTTTAAGCATGGAGGAACAAATTCTTCCTGAGAAGTGCTGATTTGTTGAGCAAGTAATGAATCGCGCTCCTTCTGAAGATCTTCATAAATCACTCTTAGCTTCTCAAGATCTTGCTTTCTTTGAAGAAATTCATAAGAAAGTTTCTCATGATCAGATAAGAGAGTGTTATGATGACCTTGAAGGCTGTCAAGCCTAGACTGAAGTCTCTGAAGATTTTCAGTCAGGGCTTTAGTGCGATCCATTTCTTCACCTAACATATCATCACTTTTACCTAACATGTTTTGAACCTTTTCTAAGGTCGTTTGCTGTTTAGTGGCAATGCAAACAAGTTTGGTATAGCTAAGCTCAATATCGTCATCAGATTCATCATCATCAGATCCACAGTCACTAAATTCAGATGAGGAACATTCGGTTACCTCGACACCCTTTGCCATGAGACATGATGCAGAAGATGATGATTCTGATTCGAAAGTCATCGTTTTGAGAGATTCCTTGAAGTCCTCAAGCCAGGGATCATGACGGGTTCGATGACCTTCATAGACGTCAGAGATTCGGTCCCAGATAAGCTTCGCATTGCAAAGATGCATAATGTGATTGAATTCATCTCTAGATAGGCAGGAACAGATGATATCCTTCACCATGATGTCAAGTCGAGTGTACTTGCGAATATCATCTGCATTCGCCGTCTTGCATAGATCAGTAAGGCCAATTTCAGTGACGGTCCACAGCTCGCTGTCCATTGCCATGAGGCGCTTCCTCATCATGGCCTTCCACTTGGGATAATCATGACCGTCAAAGATAGGGCATGTCACTTTCTTCATACCTGCGGTCGACATAACTAAAACTCCAGGTGGTTAAACCAAAATCACACAGAACAAGGGAGTACCTTGCTCTGATACCAATTGAAAGTGCGTTATGTCGACTAGAGGGGGGTGAATAGGCGATTTTTATGAATTCTTCACTGAGGAATTTGCTGGTGAGGAAATTCCTTAGCGAAGAACTACTTGCAGCGGAATAAGTACTCAGAAGTAAGCATAGCAGAATACACGCATGGTCATCATGATGAAATGAAGACAAGCACAGAGTACAGAAAGCGTAATCACAGGATAACACAAGATGAAGACAAACAGACTGAAGAAATTGAACTGAGGAAATTGATAAAGTCTTCAGTCAAAGTCTTCAAACACAGATATGAACAAACACTCAACACAGTAATGAGGAAATGAAAGGGTTGAGGAAATAGAACCAGTTAGGTTGGTGAAGACAATGATTTGGTAGACCAGTTCCAACTGCTGTCTCAGTTGTACGTCTGGTTGGAGCGGCTGAGTATTTAAACTCGAGGACACACAGTCCCGGAGACCCAGTCGCTGAGCACGCAGCTCAGGACACCAAGTCCTCACCATATTCTCCTTGAACTAAGGTCACACGGACCTCATCCAATCACTCGTGGTAAGTCTTCAGGCGACTTCCAAACCTTCACATACTTGGTCACTCGGCGATCCACAATTCCTCTTGGATGCTCTAGACCATGACGCCTAACCGTCTGGAAGAAGCACAGTCTTCAAAGGTAATAAGCGTCAGATCCACACAGGATCAATTTCTTCAGTGATGCTCAATCACTTTGGGTTTGTAGGGGTTTGGTTTTTGGGTTTTTCCTCACTCGATGATTTTCGCTCAAAGTCCTCAGAGGATGGGTTGCTCTCAAATAACAAGTGTCAAGTTCTCTCGGAGCAGCCAACCAGCTAGTGGTTGTAGGGGGCGGCTATTTATAGCCTAGGGAGCAGCCCGACATGATAAGACATAAATGCCCTTCAATGATATGACCGTTAGGTGGATAAGATATTTTAGGACAGCTGGCGCGCAGCACAGCAACGGTCGGAAATTTGAATATCAAATTCCTCAGGGCTATCATGTTCCTCACTGTGTAGGCAATCCGCACTGGCGAATTCCTAACTCCTCAGTCAGAACAAATTCCTCAGCGACCAGAAGAACTTCGTCTCTGTCACTGAAGAAATTGACTGAACTGTATGAGATTTCCAAAGGCTTCACTCGAAGGGATTGGTAGGTGTAGGATTTTGAGTTGAGCATCACATGGAAATTTTTCCTTAGTATTTCCTCGACCCCCTTTAACAGTACGGTGTTTCCTATGACTCAAGAAGGAGAAAATGAAACCACGAAAACAAAAGTCTTCACGCTTCATGTTCCTCAAATGAATACCAAGGCTTCAAGGTCACACCAATTTCTTCACTTTCAAAGTCTTCAGAAAGTCTTCAAAATATCAAAGTCTTCAGTCGAAGAACTTCATTTTTAGGGGTCGACTTTCTCTGTAAATATCAAACTCCTCATAGACTTATAGACCTGTGTACACTCACAAACGCATTAGTTCCTTAACCTATAAGTCTTCAATCCACCAAAATCACTAAGGGGCACTAGATGCACTTACAGGTGGTAGCTATCCTCGTGTCCTACCAGCTAATCGACTGGGGAAGGAGGGGTAAGGACGAGATCAGAGAACACAACCTTGCCCGGAGGCGGCGCCAGGGTGGTGACCACCCCGTGAGCCGTACCCTTGGAATCGATGACCTCGACACGGCCACTTGACCCGTGGTGCCCCGGGTCGTCGACAGGCTGAGTCACGGCCGGCCGCACCACCGCGTCCTCCTGGGCCGCTGGAGGCGACGCGAGCGCTGGGTGAAGCGCGATCCGCCCGACCTGCGTGCGCAGCTCGTCCAGCTGCTGCTGTAGATTGGTCACCGCTGGGCGCCACATCGCGAGCGACTACTGGATCGCGTCGAGCCTGACGTCGTTGGCCGCACGCCCGTCACTGATCGCCTTGGCGAGCACCGCGATCTGTTCCTCCATCGTCACCGCCTGGTTGGCCGCTTTGGTGTGGTACCTTGGCTTTTGGTAGAGCGGATCCAGGTCATCTGACGTCTGATACCACTTGTTAAGGGCCTCGATCTTGGGTTCGTGGAGAAGGAGAGGGATTCGCGGAAGCAGGGAAGGGGATCTGGAAGTCGCCGAGAAGGGAAGAATAGCTTCTCTCTTCGGTTCGATTTGTTCAGTGGAATATTCGATACCCACCCTCTGGTGGCCGCTTGCTACTTAACCCTGCAGCACGCAGGCCTCACCCACACCACACACACTCAGAGCCTGGCCCACATGCCAGGCAGTCACGCCTTCGCTTCCGCGTCCTCGTCGCCCTTGGATGCGCTGGCAGTCTCCCTGCCAGGTGGGGGCGCCGTAACATATAATAAATGAAGAAAACAAAATAGGGAGGTGGTTCGCCGTGGGCTGGGGCGTGGCCCAAGTTGCAGCCCAAAGTAGCGGCGGTCAGGAGGAGGAGGTGGGGGCCCGAGTAAAACCCTGGCCCCGGCTTATACATTGTTGAGAAGCTAGGCCTAGAGTTATCTTATCATGCGCAACTGAAACCGTATGAAGTGATGACACCGAAGGGCATTGGGTGTTCGGTCCCAGTATACTGAGACCAGAACAACTTTTCCGTCAAGCTCCCCTCCTCAGCTCGGTAAAACTCCGCGGTATCCAGCACACTACGGGGTAGATCTGCGAACGCTCCTGGAGAGCTCCAAACTCGGGTAAGTAAAAGGAAAGTTTCCTTCACATGCTTGCTTTGCATAATGAATGCCTTACCCGCTGCTATCTTCTTCACCGCCTCAATCTCCTGGAGGGCCTTGTGGGCTTCAGCCTTGGCGTTTTGTGCGCTCTCGAGCGCCTTCGCAAGCTCGGACTCTCGCGTCTTAGAGTCAAGCTCCAAGGACTCGTGTTTTTGGCGAGAGCCTGGAGCTCTTGCCGCACCTCGCCTACCCGGGCTTCTTGCTTTTCTCGCTCTACGCGCTCCTTGGCCGCTTTGTCTTCAGCCTCAGACAGCACCTTTTTCAGGGCCGCCACCTCGGTCGTGGCCCCTAGCAAAATTCATGACGATCCTATTATTTTACAACCAAATTTCTTTTTAATATATAGACAGGGTATCGCTTACCTTTGTTCTCTTCGAGCTGCCTCTTGGTAAGGCCAAGCTCTTCCTTGGACCGCTCAAGGTCCTGCTTCAGTGCAGCGACCTCTGCAGTACGTGCGGCATCGGCCAGCAGTAAAGCCTGCATATGCACATCGACATATTCTGATTACACTCCTGAGTCATTATTTGATCCTCTATACGGCCTTTCTTCGCGAACGCCAAACAGAGCATCAGGGGCTATTGTCTATGCGGTAATATCTTCCTATAATTTGATTACTTACCTGAAAGCCTGTTAGGAGGCTGGCACAAGCTTCAGTTAGTCCGCTTTTGGCGGACTGAACCTTCTCGATCACCGCACTCATGATAGTGCGGTGCTCTTCGTCGATGGAAGCGCCGCGAAGCGCTTCCTGCAAGTTGTCCGGTGCCTCTGGATGGACAGAGGCCACCGGCACGGACGGCTTGCCCCTCTTAACGGGGGGTCGCCTGATAGAGTCCGGAACCACTGAAGGATCCGGCGCAGTGTTCGGCTGGAGGCCGAACTCGGAGCCCATGGGAGTCTTGCTCCCTTTGCGCCCAGGGTCTGGAATATCGCCTCAAGGCGCCTCCAGGACTACCTCCCCCCGGCTTGATGCCCTTTGAGACAACACCTCGACGTTGTCCGTAGGGCGAGGGGTGGAGTCGGTCGGAAGTGAATCTCTATTCATATCCGACGGGTCCAAAGAACCATCCGACGAAGATACGTCGATATGGGCTCGGGGCGGACTACATAATCATGTTCAGCGTGATGAGAAGAAGTGCAATAAAACATATCAAGAATTATTACGGTATCCGGATACTTACAACTTCGCCAGGGGCTTATCCCTAGGCAACCACTCATCGTCGCTGTAGGCGGCGGTCGTGGAGAAGTCCGGAAGGAGGGTCCTTCCCTTCTTGGACCCTTCGGCCTCCCCGGTTGGGGCGACCTTCCTTTTCTTGTCTCCCCCGGCTCGGGGGGAGGACTTTCCTCCTCCTCCTCCTCATTTTCATGGGAGGAGTGCGCCTCGGAGTGTTCGGACAATGAGTCCGATATAACCTTGCACCGGAGACCCTTTCGGGTCCCCGTGGCCTTCTTCGTCGGCACGCCGAAACCAGCATCCTCGTTAGGAGGGCATCTGCTGGATCTTCGGGCTGGGGGGCTGGACAATGATCTGCTCCACTGTCGCTACCCAGTCCTGTTAAATAGCATGGAGGCTTAGATCCCGTGCATGGTTATACTTGGGAAAATAAACATCTTGTGAGGTATAAAAACTTACCGGATTGGTGTGGCGCTTTGCGCTGAGTCCGTGGTCCTCGGTAAGGGGAGGAGGTACCTCGGCGCCCTTGAACAACACCTTCCATACGTCCTTGTGCATCATGTCGAAGAGCTCTTGTAGCGTCTGGTGCTTGGCTGTATTGAACTCCCACAAATTGAATGCCCGTCGTTGACACAGAAGGAGCCAGCGGAAAAGCATGACTTGGACCATGTTGACGAGCTTGATTTTCTTGCTCATCATGTTCTTGACACAGGTCTGGAGTCTGGTCAGCTCTACCGAGGAACCCCAGGATAGGCTCCTCTCTTTCCAGGAGGTGAGCCGCATGGGGATTCCGGATCGGAATTCGGGGACCGCCACCCAATTGGTGTCGCGCGGCTCGGTGATGTAGAACCATCCCGATTGCCACCCTTTTATGGTCTCCACATAGGAGCCTTCGAGCCAGATGACATTAGGCATTTTGCCCACCATGGCGCCTCCGCACTCCGCTTGCTGGTCGACCACCACCATCGGCTTAACATTGAAGGTCTTCAGCCACAGGCCGAAGTGGGGCCTGATGCGGAGGAAGGCCTCACACATGACGATAAACGCCGAGATGTTGAGGATGAAATTGTGGGCCAGATCATGAAAATCCAGCCCGTAGTAGAACATGAGCCCGCGAAAAAATGGATGGAGGGGAAACCCCAGTCCGCGGACGAAGTGGGTGAGGAAAACCACCCTCTCATGGGGTTCGGGCGTAGGGATGATCTGCCCCGCATCTGACAGCTGGTGTGCGATATCCGCAGCCATATATCTGGCTCCTCTTAGCTTTGTAATGTCCTCCTCCGTAACGGAGGAGACCATCCACTTGCCTCCCGCTCCGGACATGCTTGGAGTGGTTTGAAGAGAAAATGTGGACTTGGGTGCTGGAGCTCGAGTGTGCAGGAATGGGTGAGCAAGGAAGAAGAAGGCGTGGGTAAAAAGAGGAATCCTTGTCCCTTTATAGGGGCGGAGGAAACTATGCGCCTCCCCACCTGCCTAGTAAAAGTCGCTTATCCCCCAGGCACCGTAATTGACGGCACAGTTGGGTTACCCACACCCATATTGATGAGAATCCCATGATAAGGGGACACAATCTCTGCTTCGACAAGACGTGCCAAGAAAACTGCCTCGCGATATGTGCGGTGGCTGGTTGTGAAAAATGGTTCGAATAATGACGGGCCATGGTGTGGTGTCATGCTGTAAAATGCGTCAGCAGATTAGATTTGTGGAAATATTATTCTCTCTACGGTGGTATGTGGAATTTGTTTTGCAGAGCCGGACGCTATCCTTGTGTTCGAAATCTTCTACGGAGTATTCGGAGGAGGAACCCGCCTTGCAATGCCGAAGACAATCTGCACGTCGAACTCGTCGTCATTGAAGCCTGGTTCAAGGGCTACTGAGGGAGTCCTGGATTAGGGGATCTCCGGACAGCCAGACTATATCCTTTGGCCGGACTGTTGGACTATGAAGATACAAGATTGAAGACTTCATCCCGTTTCCGGATGGGACTTTCCTTGGCGTGGAAAGCAAGCTTGGCAATACGGATATGTAGATCTCGTCCCTTGTAACCGACTCTGTGTAACCCTAGCCCCCTCTGGTGTCTATATAAACCGGAGGGTTTAGTCCGTAGGACAACAACAATCATACCATAGGCTAGCTTCTAGGGTTTAGCCTCTACGATCTCGTGGTAGATCAACTCTTGTAATACTCATATCATCAAGATCAATCAAGCAGGAAGTAGGGTATTACCTCCATCGAGAGGGCCCGAACCTGGGTAAACATCGTGTCCCCCGCCTCCTGTTACCATCTGCCTTAGACGCACAGTTTTGGATCCCCTACCCGAGATCCGCCGGTTTTGACACCGACAATCATGGACATGCATCCAGGAGGAAACGACAAGGACTTAACGATGATCAGGTGCCGATTTAGAAAAACTTTTAACCCGGCGCACAACCTGTCAAATATATCCTTGTGTTTATTTTGTAGGATGAGTTTAACATGGACAAATACAAATTAAACTGGGGGCTAATGTCGTGGATATACCCCGCGGTATGACCTGGCTGGATATATGACCCGGCTGGGACTTGGCGTTTCATTGGTAACCGGCCGAAGGATTGGTGACTTACGAGTCCGGCGGCTCACTGATCTGACGTCTCACGAGCCTGGCGACTCACTAATGGCCCCAATGGCGGGTCATATAGAGGACTAGGCCCAAGGCCCAGAAGGCCGGCTTAAGAGGAAAGCATAAGGAATATTCCCTTACAAAGGAATCAAGACTAGGACTCCACCTGTAGTAGACTAATCCTAATCCTACTAGGACTAGTCATGTAACCCGCCCCTTCAACATATATAAGTAGGGGCAGGGCTCCCCAAGAGGGACAAACAAGAAAGAAGAAACGATCTCTAGGGCTAGACACAAAGAGCCGGCTTACCGGCGACTCCCTCATGATCATAATGAGACCTAGCCACTAGTAGAAAAGGGGCCTATTGACCCGGTTGGTGAGGGCCTTTAGTCCCGGTTCATGAACCGGGACTAAAGGGTCGGTACTAATACCCTGGCCCTTTAGTCCCGGTTCAATCCAGAACCGGGACTGATGGGCCTCCACGTGGCCTGTGCCCTGAGCCCAGGCAGGAGGGCCTTTGGTCCCGGTTGGTAGCACCAACCGGGACCAATAGGCATCCACGCGTCAGCATTTCTGTGGCTGGGGTTTTTTTAAAGGGGGGGTTGGGGGTTTTGGGGGGTTAATTTAGGTGTTTCATATATTGTGTTAACTAGCTAATTAATAAAGAGAAGTGTCCTCTCTTTTGTCCGTGCTTGGTCGACGCTACGTACTATACATACATATAGAGAGGACTAGCTAGACACATGCTAGCTAGCTAGTAAGCAAATGAAGGAAACAGAAGATCGTCATGAACATATATGCATACAGAGAGAAGTGATATCGACCACCTCTCCTTCTCCGAGAGATTGGTCGAACAACAAGTTCTCGTATATTTATCCGACACTACGGGCTACATATATACAATAATTATCTTTTACAAAAATAATCTCCTAACATATGGACGCGTGGTCCACATAGTATTCTCCGTCTTCAGCGATCACCATCCGCTCAAGGTGCCTGCTAGAGGAGAAGATCGAAGAAAAAAAATAAGAAAAAAAAGAGGAGAAGAAGAAAGGAATAGTGGAGAAGAAAAGAAAATAGAATATTCTATTTTCTCTTCCTCTCCACTATTCCTTTCTTCTTCTCCTCTTCTTTTTCTTATTTTTTCTTCTTCTTATTTATTTCTCCTTTTCTTCCTCTCCTCTTGTTCTTTCTTTCCTCTTCTTATTTTCTTCTTTCCTATCCTTATTTTCCTTCCTTTCTTAATATCACTTAGCAAATTTTGCAACGATAGGGAGGGGGTGCTCCCGTGGTCTAAAAGCCATCTATGCACGATAGAAAATTCTGAAAAAATACATCTATGATCCCTCAACGTCCCCGCCTCTCTCATGAACAAAAAAAATTTGTGAATTAAAAAAACATCATGTTCTATGAACAAAAAACATTATATTTCATCCACATTCATGCATACATCATATATGTGATCATCTATGAAAAAAACATCATATTCTATCAAAACATTATTACATATATATAAAAAACAAGCATATATATATATAAACAAGCATATATATATAAAACAAGCATATATATGAAAAAATGCAAAGGGAGGGCGCCGGCGGCCGGACCAGGCTAAGGAGAGGATGGCAGGTCGGCGGCGAGGATGGCATCGGGGCAGAGGCGCGGGCGACGGCGAGGGCGGACCGGGGCGGTGCGCATCGGGGCAGGGGCGCGGGCGACGGCGATGGGGGTGGGCCGGGGCGGAGCGCGTCGGGGCAGGAGCGGGCCGGGGTGGCGCGCGTCGGGGCAGGGGCGCGGGCGACGGCGACGGGGGTGGGCCGGGGCGGAGCGCATCGGGGCAGGGGCGGGCCGGGGCGGCGCGCGTTGGGGCAGGGGCGCGGGCGACGGCGACGACGGGCACGGGCGAGGCGACGACGACAGCGGGGGCGGCGTCGGGGCAGCCTGGCGGCGTCGATGTGCTCGGCGTCATCGGGGGGAAACTGGCGAGGGAAATCTGAAATTTCCTAAGTGTTGGCTTATATAGCAAAGTCATTGGTCCCGGTTCGTGGCACAAACCGGGACTAATGCCCCCCCCCCTTAGTCCCGGTTGGTGCCACCAACCGGGACCAAAGGCCTCTTTTCAGCAGCCCAAAGGGCGGGAAGCGGCGGCCTTTGGTCCCGGTTGGTGGCACCAACCGGGACTAAAGGGGGGCATTATTCCCGGGTCGTATCACCAACCGGGACTAATGCACCCCTTTAGCCCCGGTTGGTGGCACCAACCGGGACCAAAGGCCTGTGCTGCCCCGAACCCAAATATTTAGTCCCACCTGGCTAGTTGAGAGGGAGGCGCACCTGTTTATAAGGTGCGGTGCGCCTTCCCTCTCGAGCTCCTCTCTAAAGCAGGCTTTCGGGCCTAACCTTGCAATCTGTGCCTGTGGGCCTACTGGGCCTCCCGCGGGCCTGAATCCTGGCCCATGGTAGGGTTTCTAGTCATATTCAGGCCGTGGGGGCCCAGTAGGTGGCATTTTTTTTGTTTTTTGTTTTATTTGTTGCTTTATTTAGTTTATTTTGTTTCTATTTACAAAAAAATACTTATTGTTGCAATATTTATTTATTTTTCCAGTTTTTTTGTTTTGTTTTCTGCATTATTTATTTTCTTTTGTTTTTTGCTTTTTTTTTTAATTCTTTTTGCTTTTAGTTTTAGAAAAATTATAAACTTTCTGTTAGTGCCATTAGTTTTCAAATTTGAAAGCACTTTTTTTGTTTTCTTTGTTGCTTTATTCATTTTATTTTGTTTCTACTTACAACAAAATACTTATTGTTGCTATTTTTATTTTTTTCCAGTTTTTTTGTTTTGTTTTCTGCATTATTTATTTTCTTTTGTTTT
Source organism: Triticum aestivum (assembly GCF_018294505.1). Lineage (NCBI taxonomy): Eukaryota > Viridiplantae > Streptophyta > Magnoliopsida > Poales > Poaceae > Triticum > Triticum aestivum. Next base: position 10,381,729 of record NC_057804.1, read on the forward strand.
TTGCTTTATTTTTTAATTCTTTTTGCTTTTAGTTTTAGAAAAATTATAAACTTTCTGTTAGTGCCATTAGTTTTCAAATTTGAAAACACTTTTTTTGTTTTCTTTGTTGCTTTATTCATTTTATTTTGTTTCTACTTAGAACAAAATACTTATTGTTGATATTTTTATTTTTTTCCAGTTTTTTTGTTTTGTTTTCTGCATTATTTATTTTCTTTTTGTTTTTTGCTTTATTTTTTAATTCTTTTTGCTTTTAGGTCAGCAAAATTATAAACTTTCTGTTAGTGCCATTAGTTTTAGACTTTCTGTTTGTGCCATTAGTTTTCAAATTAGAATAGTTAAAATTTAAATTCTTTCAAATTCATAGTTTTCAAATGAACTCTGAAAAAGTTGGCATAGCATGTGCATGTACAAAACGGACAATGGTATCATACTCGTCTGTTACAAAGTTGGCATGGTATCATCATAATAGTTGTGGGAGAAAGTCTTCATTTTTTCTTCGCTTGTGTCATTTGCTTATTGCGCCGTAACCATGGATAATCTTCATCGTTTATCAGGATGCTTGGATCAGCCTTGACTTTGAAGGGAGGAATTTCATGAAACTTTTCATACTCTTCAGACATGTCTGTCTTGCCCTCCACTCCCAGGATGTCCCTTTTTCCTGAAAGAACTATGTGGCACTTTGGCTCATCGTACGATGTATTCGCTTCCTTATCTTTTCTTTTCCTCGTTCTGGTAGACATGTCCTTCAGATAGATAACCTGTGCCACATCATTGGCTAGGACGAACGGTTCGTCAGTGTACCCAAGATTTTTCAGATCCATTGTTGTCATTCCGTACTGTGGGTCTACCTGTACCCCGCCTCCTGACAGATTGACCCACTTGCACTTAAACAAAGGGAACTTAAAATCTACTCCGTAGTCAAGTTCCCATATGTCTACTATGTAACCATAATATGTGTCCTTTCCCCTGTCGGTTGTTGCATCAAATCGGACACCGCTGTTTTGGTTGGTGCTCTTTTGATCTTGGTCAATCGTGTAAAATGTATTCCCATTTATCTCGTATCCTTTCCAAATCATTACAGTCGAAGATGGTCCTCTGGACAACAAGTACAGCTCATCACAAACAGTGTTGTCACCTCTGAGACGTGTTTCCAACCAACTGCTGAAAGTCCTGATGTCTTCACATGTAATCCAGTCGTCGCACTGCTCCGGGTGTTTGGAGCGCAGACTGTTCTTGTGTTCATCGACATACGGGGTCACCAAGGTAGAGTTCTGTAGAACTGTGTAGTGTGCTTGAGACCAAGAATATCCGTCCCTGCATATTATTGAGTCCCTTACAAGCGTGCCTTTTCCAGTCAGTCTCCCCTCATACCGCGATTTAGGGAGACCTATCTTCTTAAGGCCAGGAATGAAGTCAACACAAAACCCGATAACATCCTCTGTTTGATGGCCCATGGAGATGCTTCCTTCTAGCCTAGCGCGATTACGAACATATTTCTTTAGGACTCCCATGAACCTCTCAAAGGGGTACACATTGTGTAGAAATACGGGCCCCAGAATGACAATCTCGTCGACCAGATGAACTAGGACGTGCGTCATGATATTGAAGAAGGATGGTGGGAACACCAGCTCGAAACTGACAAGACATTGCGCCGCATCAGTCCTTAGCATTGGTACGATTTCTAGATCGATCACCTTCTGAGATATTGCATTGAGGAATGCACATAGCTTCACAATGGCTAATCGGACGTTTTTCGGTAGAAGCCCACTCAATGCAACCGGAAGTAGTTGCGTCATAATCACGTGGCAGTCATGAGACTTTAGGTTCTGGAACTTTTTCTCTGGCATATTTATTATTCCCTTTATATTCGACAAGAAGCCAGTCGGGACCTTCATACTGAGCAGGCATTCAAAGAAGATTTCTTTCTCTTCTTTCGTAAGAGCTTAGCTGGCAGGACCTTCATACTGCTTCGGAGGCATGCCCTCTTTTTCGTGCAAGCGTTGCAGGTCCTCCCGTGCCTCAGGTGTATCTTTTGTCTTCCCATACACGCCCAAGAAGCCTAGCAGGTTCACGCAAAGGTTCTTCGTCACGTGCATCACGTCGATCGAAGAGCGGACCTCTAGGTCTTTCCAGTAGGGTAGGTCCCAAAATATAGATTTCTTCTTCCACATGGGTGCGTGATTGTCAGCGTCATTCGGAACAGCTAGTCCGCCGGGACCCTTTCCAAATATTACGTGTAAATCATTGACCATAGCAAGTACGTGATCACCGGTACACATGGTGGGCTTCTTCCGGTGATCTGCCTCGCCTTTGAAATGCTTGCCTTTCTTTCGACATTGATGGTTGGTCGGAAGAAATCGACGATGGCCCAGGTACACATTCTTCCTGCAGCTTCCCAGGTATATACTATCGGTGTCAAGTAAACAGTGCGTGCATGCGTGGTATCCCTTGTTTGGCTGTCCTGAAAGGTTACTGAGAGCGGGCCAATCGTTGATGGTCACGAACAACAACGCCTTTAGGTGAAATTCCTCCTTTTTGTGATCATCCCACGTACGTACACCGTTTCCATTCCACATTTGTAAAAGTTCTTCAACCAATGGCCTTAGGTACACATCAATGTCGTTGCCGGGTTGCTTAGGGCCTTGGATGAGAACTGGCATCATAATGAACTTCCACTTCATGCACATCCAAGGAGGAAGGTTATACATACATAGAGTCACGGGCCAGGTGCTGTGATTGCTGCTCTGCTCCCCGAAAGGATTAATGCCATCCGCGCTTAAAGCAAACCATACGTTCCTTGGGTCCTGTGCAAACTCATCCCAGTACTTTCTCTCGATTTTTCTCCACTGCGACCCGTCAGCGGGTGCTCTCAACTTCCCGTCTTTCTTATGGTCCTCACTATGCCATCGCATCAATTTGTCATGCTCTTCGTTTCTGAACAGACGTTTCAACCGTGGTATTATAGGAGCATACCACATCACCTTTGCAAGAACCCTCTTCCTGGGAGGCGCACCGTCAACATCACCAGGGTCATCTCGTCTGATCTTATACCGCAATGCACCGCATACCGGGCATGCATTCAGATCCTTGTATGCACCGCGGTAGAGGATGCAGTCATTAGGGCATGCATGTATCTTCTCCACCTCCAATCCTAGAGGGCATACGACCTTCTTTGCTGCGTATTTATTGTCGGGCAATTCGTTATCCTTTGGAAGCTTCTTCTTCATTATTTTCAGTAGCTTCTCAAATTCTTTATCAGGCACAGCATTCTCTGCCTTCCACTGCAGCAATTCCAGTACGGTACCGAGCTTGTGTTGCCATCTTCGCAATTGGGGTACAACCCTTTTTTGTGATCCTCTAACATGCGATCGAACTTCAGCTTCTCCTTTTGACTTTCGCATTGCGTCCTTGCATCGACAATGACCCGGCGGAGATCATCATCATCGGGCACATCGTCTGGTTCCTCTTGATCTTCAGCAGCTTCGCCCGTTGTAGCACCATCGTGCACATCGTCTGTTTCCTCTTGATGTTCAGTAGCATCACCGTATTTAGGGGGCACATAGTTGTCATCGTACTCTTCTTCTTCGCCGTCTTCCATCATAACCCCTATTTCTCCATGCCTCGTCCAAACATTATAGTGTGGCATGAAACCCTTGTAAAGTAGGTGGGTGTGAAGGATTTTCCGGTCAGAGTAAGACTTCGTATTCCCACATATAGGGCATGGACAACACATAAAACCATTCTGCTTGTTTGCCTCAGCCACTTTGAGAAAATCATGCACGCCCTTAGTGTACTCGGAGGTGTGTCTGTCACCGTACATCCATTGCCGGTTCATCTACGTGCATTATATATAATTAAGTGTGTCAAAAAATCATTACAGAACATCATGAATAGATAATTAAGTGACCAAATTAATAGAAGTTCATCATCACATAAAAACCAAAGTACATACATAGTTCTCATATAACAACATAAAGCTCTGCAGAGCATCTAAATTAATTAAACCATACATTGAAACTATGTAAAACATTTCAATGCGAAAACAAATGCGATCATAATCGCAACCAAGGTAACAACTGATCCAATGGCATAATGATACCAAGCCTCGGTATGAATGGCATATTTTCTAATCATTCTAATCTTCAACCGCATTGCATCCATCTTGATCTTGTGATCATCGACGACATCTGCAACATGCAACTCCAATATCATATTCTCCTCCTCAAGTTTTTTATTTTTTCCTTCAAGAAATTGTTTTCTTCTTCAACTAAATTTAACCTCTCGACAATAGGGTCGGTTGGAATTTCCGGTTCAACAACCTCCTAGATAAATAAAATCTATGTCACGTTGGTCGGCATAATTTTCATAAAGAATAAATGAACCAATAGTTATGAAAACATAATATATACCACATCCAAGTCATAGACAGGATGAGGGCCGACGGGGGCGGATACCAAAACCATCGCACTATATAAGATGCAATAATAAAAGTAAGAAAATAATACAAGTATCTATCTAAACATACAAGTAAGAATATTTTTCCTTTCAGAAAGAAGATAAGAACAAGAGGCTCACCACGGTGGTGCCAGCGATGAGATCGGCGCGGGTGATCGACGGCGATGAAGACGGGGACGGGGTGTCACGGACCGCTAAACCTAGATAAATATTGAGGAAAATGGAGCTTGGCGGTCGAGCTTGGAGAGGAGAAACCTTAAGTAGTGTGGCTCGGGCATTCCATCGAACACCTTGTGTGCATACGAGGTGAGCTAGAGCACCACCAAGCCCTCTCCCCCTCGGCCAGAAAAAACAGAGCAGTGTGCTCTGCTCTTGCGCGAGGGGGTATATATAGGCACCACCATTAGCCCTGGTTGGTGGCATGAACCGGGACTAAAGGGAAGCCTTTGGTCCCGGTTCAAGCCACCAACCGGGACCAATAGTGGTGGGCTAGGAGCCAGGCCCATTGGTCCCGGTTCGTCCCACCAACCAGGACTAATGGCCCACGTGGCCCGGCCGGCCCCCTGGGCTCACGAACCGGGACAAACAGCTCCATTGGTCCCGGTTCTGGATTGAACCGGGACTAATGGGCTGAACCGGCCTGGGCCATTTCCCCCTTTTCTACTAGTGAGCTAACATGTAGGGTTATTACCGGATGATGTTTCCCGGGGCCCGAAGCTGTATAAATTCTCGTCTCGTGTGTTGCCTCTCTCATACCGATCAACCCCTCTCAAGCTACCACATAGATGCGTTGGCCTCACGACTAAGTCCTCACACTAGGACATTTGCCGTGACAATTCCACGACACTTTGTGTTCTACTCATGCATATCATCTACGCATAGAGCTGGCTCGAATGCCACTGTTGGGAAACATAGCATGCAATTTCAAAAAAAATCCTACGCTCATGCAAGATCTATCTAGGAGATTCATAGCAATGAGAGGGGGAGAGTGTGTCCACTTACCCTCATAGACCAAAAGCGGAAGCGTTCGGTAAAGCGGTTGATGTAGTCGAACTTATTCTCGTTCCGACCGATCAAGCAACGAACGTACGTCACCTCCGAGTTCTACACACGTTCAACTTGATGACGTCCTCGAACTCTTGATCCAACAAAGTGTCGAGGAAGTAGATGAGTTCCGTCAGCATGACGGAGTGGTGATGTTGTTGGTGAAGTGATCCAAGCAGGGCTTCGCCTAACCACTACGAGAATATGACCAGAAAACAAACTGTGGAGGGGGATGCCACACACGGCTAAAAATTGTTGGTGTGTGTTCTAGGGGTGCTACCCACATATATATATATATATATATATATATAGGTGGGAGAGGGAGAGGTGCAGCAAGGGGCGCCCCAAGTAGGAGTAATCCTACTTGGGCCCCTCCTACAAGTCGGCCTCCCCTCCTTCCATATGTGTCAGAGGGGGAAGGAAAGAGAGGGGGAGAGAAGGAAAGGGGGAGGCCGAATTCTCCCCTTCTCTTCTCCCTTACCCTCCTTCCTTCTCCTCCTATTTCAGCCTATATGGGGGAGCACCAGCCCGCTAGGGGCTGGTCTGTCCCTCTCTTGGCCCATAAGGCCCATAAGGCCCATATCTTTGCCGGGGGAGCCCGAAACCCCTTTCCCGTGACCCAATATGTACCCGGTACCCTCATAACACTTCTGGTGTCCGAATATCACCGTCCTATATATGAATCTTTACCTCTCGACCATTTCGAGACTCCTCGTCATGTCCGTGATCTCATCCAGGACTCCGAACAACATTTCGTCACCAAATCACATAACTCATATAATACAAAATCGTCATCAAACGTTATGCGTGCGGACCCTATGGGTTCGAGAACTATGTAGACATGACCGAGAAACTTCTGTGGTCAATAACCAATAGCGGAACCTGGATGCTTATATTGGCTCCTACATATTCTAAGAAGAACTTTATCAGTCGAACCGTTATGACAACATACGTTATTCCCTTTGTCATCGGTATGTTACTTTCCCGAGATTCGATCGTCAGTATTTTCATACCTAGTTCAATCTAATTACTGGCAAGTCTCTTTACTCGTTCCATAATGCATCATCCCGCAGCTAAATCATTAGTCACTTTGCTTGCAAGGCTTCTTATGATGTGCATTACCTAGAGGGCCCAGAGATACCTCTCTGATACTCAGAGTGACAAATCCTAATCTCGATCTATGCCAACCCAACAGACACCTTCGGAGATACCTGTAGAGCATCTTTATAATCACCCAGTTACGTTGTGACGTTTGAGAGCACACAAGGTATTCCTCCGGTATCTGGGAGTTGCATAATCGCATAGTCAAAGGAATATGTATATGACATGAAGAAAGCTATAGCAATAAAACTGAACAATCAATATGCTATGCTAACGGATGGGTCATGTCCATCACATCATTCTCCTAATGATGTGATCTTGTTCATCAAATGATAACACATGTCTATGGTTAGGAAACTTAACCATCTTTGATTAACGAGATAGTCTAGTAGAGGCTTACTAGGGACACGGTGTTTTGTCTATGTATCCACACATGTATCAAGTTTCCAGTTAATACAATTCTATCATGAATAATAAACATTTATCATGACTAAGGAAATATAAAATAACAACTTTATTATTGCCTCTAGGGCATATTTCCTTCACGTTATATGAGGATTCAGAGGTTAGGAATGAAGATAACACTTATGTCCAATATTCTTTTGGTGTTGAGTATATCATATTTTAGTGTTGAGAACCTACAATTTGTGAAAATTAGCAGATTAATAGTCAATCGATAATATCAACTAATCGACCGATTTCTGATTAATATCTAATCCAGGGTTGACCGAGACCCTAACGGTAAGCGATATCCTCAACATTGATTAGTAGTAGATGCAGTTGGATTAATGGTCTACTTCTCACATAATGCATGTATGAGATTATACCATGAATGACCATAGTCATGAATATTTCAATCTTTTCAATTGTCTAACTGTAATTTCTTTCATGTACTAGTTGTTTTCGAGAGAGATCACACTAGTGAACCTATGGCCCCCGGGTCTATTCTCTATTGCTTAATTCTTCTACACAATCGTCACCATTTTTCCTTTTAACTGATTTCTATTATCTATCTCTACCAGTTGTGTTTTATCTTTTAACTAGCAAGACAAGGGGATTGACAACTCTCTTGTCGTGTTTGGGACAAGTTTTATTTGTGTTTTGTATGCATATGTTGTTGACCTGTGTAGCTTAGAAGCTCCTAATGGTTTGATAAACCTTGGCTCCTCACTGAGGGAAAATTTTCTTCTGCTTCATCCTTCCTCTAGGGGGGGGGGGTCTCAACGACTCCTCCGGGAGTAGCAACTACCAAACGGACCATTTTTGCAATGAGCGAGCCTGATTGGGTTGTATGCAGGCAACCAAACATGCCCCGGGGGTGTGTGGCTCTGTCTCCAAGCTAGTATTTGCTACAATCCATGAAGTTAAAAAAAATGTCATTTTGGCTATTACTCATATCAATAGTTATGAAATATTTCATCATGAGAAAATTCAAGACGAGTAATGTAGACTAATTAAGAAGGATGGGAGTGGGCTTGAAGATGAACTAATTATTAACACCTCATGAATTCTAGATGTTTTTAGTATTTATGACTAAGCTTAACACTTGTACGCGAGAATACTTGATTAGGATAATTGTTACACTCATACGTACGCTCGTGATATTTATAGTTACTAACATGGACATACACACATATAACAACATCATAGTAGTCTAAGTGGCAGAAAATATATTTATATGTTTGTGATTTGTTCATATTTTTATCCTGGCCAAATAATGGGCAAAACCCAATCCAGCTAAACATTTCTATATAAAAATAATCACATGATTTTTAAAACAAAATGGTTCTACATTACCCCTTGTATATTATAATGAAGGAAATTTTAATTTTACAAATAGTGACATTGATATCATAGTATTATATTAGTTATAATATTATGCTAACGATTGTGTCGCACAAAAGCTATTTGGTGCACAAGAATCTATAAAGAGGTAAAACAGTTTGGTATAAAAATACTCTTAAGCAAATTCACATAATTTGTGTTATGGAGCAAAAAATCTGAAAATGAAAATATTCTAACATTGATCTTTTTTCAAATAGTTAAATCACAAGGTAGGTCATACCAAGGCTAACAATTAGAACATCATTTTCCAATTTGTCCATCTTCACCCACTTTGCTAGTTCAACAGAAAAGTTGAGCCGATATGTATCTTAAATGAGATATCCAATTAGCGAGAGCATAACCTTTGATATACCATGAGAAGCATGTCACAAACCAACAACCATGAATCACTGGGCAAAAACTCTCATGTAATTGCTACCTTTTACATGATGAACATAGGTGTAAAGTGTATAATGTGGAGCTTCAGAAGAACATCAATAATAAATATATCAACATTGAACAAAAATATTCTGATGGTTGCATTCATAACCAAGAGCAAGATGGTACTTTCACGAAGAGTTTGTTCCAACCTGCCACTCAAACGTGGAATCTCTCAAGAAAAGGAGGATACATGAGTTAGATAAAATTAATGGAGCAATAATGTGCCTATATCACAAAAGTATCAAAGTTTGTATCCAGGTGAAAGTTTAGGGGACTTACTTAGGACCAGTATACACATCGACAAGGATCTAGTGATCCTTTTAGGAAAAGATAAGATACCAATATGAGCAGCTGAAATGGTCCATTGTATTTACAAAAAATATTTAGGCACCACACACGAAAGGTAAGTCACTATTAGGAAACTTTTTATAGCTAGGGTCCCATTGGTGGCGGTATCAGTGTCGTGAATAGGTGCACTACTAGTGAAAACCCTAGTAGTAGCGCGACTTGAAACACTACCAGTAGCGCTGGGTCCAGCGCTACTGGTAGGGCGCTACAACTATTGTTTAGTAGTAGCATGGGTCAAACCCGCGCTATTGCTAACCTACCTAGCAGTAGCGTGGGCTGGACCTGCGGTACTGCTACTCTACCAAGCAGTAGCGTGGGTGTAACCAATGTTACTGCTACAATTTCCTGTATTTTTATTTTCTTCTACGTATTTGCGTTTTATTTCTACAGATTTTATAAAGAAGTCTCATCATATAAATTGATGATCATGAGTTGTTATATCATTTTGTGAAAGAAATACGGATTAGATTCAAGTGGGTGGATCCAAAGTGACCAAGTTGGATTAGGAGGACATCCTACTAATCCAATAGGTCACTTTGGATTCATTCACTGGAATCTAATCTGTGGTTTTTTCATCCAATGATATAATAAATCATCATGATCATAATAACAACTCATCATCATTATCATCGTATATAATTCATCATCATCGTCATCATCATCATTATCATCATCATAGTCATAACAACTCATGCATCGTCATAACAGCTCCTCAGAATCATCATCTATGAGTCATACAACAACTCATCATTCTAGCTAACACATTATAGCACATAACTCATTCACTACAAGAATCGGCTAATTTGCCGTCTGTGGCTGTCTTTGTCGTCAGTTTTTCGTCTGGCCTGACGGCAAAGACCAATTTTGCCATCTGCTGCAGACGGCAAAGAAATACTGCTGGCAAACAACTCACTTTGCCGCCTGCCAAAATTATAGTGACTGCAAAATAGGCTTTGTTGTCTATCAAAAAAATATAGAAGGCAAACAACTCATTTTGCCGTCTACTAATAATATACCGACGGCAAAATAGACTTTGTTGTCTGCAAAAAAACACACCACGCGGATCGATCACGTGGATTGCTGACATGGCAAAATCTAAAACGCACATCCCTCCCACCGTGGCCGTCAGACACACGCACATCCCCCACCCACCCACGAACATACCACGCACGTGCCCCCACCCCCACACGCCTCTCTCCTCTCCTTCTCCCCCGAACTCCCTCCTCTCTCTCCTTCTCCCGAGCAGAAGCTCGCTGGCGGGCAGCAAACTCCTCTCTCCTCCCCCGATTAGCCGACCACCGCCGGCTAGTGCCCGGCCGCCCGTCTGGCGACCGCGAGCTGCCATGCGCTGCTGGCCCGCGCCTGCCCACCCGTCCGGCGCCCTCGAGCAGCCGCGCGCCACTGGTCAGCGCCCGCCTACCCGCCTGTCCAGCGACCCTGAGCAGCCGAGCCTCGCTGGCCAGCGCTCGCCCGTCCAGCGCCCTCGAGCAGCCACGCGCTGCTGGCTTGCGCGTGCCCGCTCGACCGTCCGGTGCCCCCGAGCCACCGTGCGCCGCTGGCTAGAGCCTGCCTGCCCGCTCGTCCAGCGCCCCCGAGCGACCGGACTCTACGCCCCTCGCCGTCCGTCCGGCGCCGCGCCCGCCCATCCCCGAGCTACCAGACTCCGCACCCCTTGTCCGTCTGTACGGCACCGTGTCCCTCGCCCGCTTGCAGCTCTGCTGTCGTCGCCGCGTGAAGATCTGCCAAGTCACCATCGCCGCGTGAAGCTCCGCCCCAGCTCGCTTTAGCGGGTCCTCCCTCCGGCATGACCACCAAACAATAGCAGGGAACGGCAGACTGTCGATGATGACTACGTGCGATGCGCCCCTCTTGGCACGGGCGACGAGCAGCTCTTCTTCGGTGAGCTCGGCCTTGGTCAGATTTGGATCGACATCTGCTGGGCGAGATGTTCTGCTCCGACATCAAGAGGGAATTAGGTTTTTTGTTAGCTGATGCGTTCATAGTGTACCATTCACAGATGTTGCAGTCCGCATTGTGTGTGAAGCTATGTTTTTAAGTAAATTTTTTTTTGAGATCTGTACTTTAGTTCAGTTGACAGGAAAGAGCACATTTTGACTGTCGTCTGTTACTGTTTTGGCTGACAACGAAGTCATATTATGGTTGACAGCAAAGACTTTGCCATCTGACCGATAAAAAGCTGGTAAAAATTATTGAAAGTATAGGTGGTAAAATTTATTGAAAGTTAGCAAACTCAACATTGGTCACTTGAACAATTCATGAAAGAATATTGAAGGAAGAAAGATTTCACGTATAAATATACTATCTTGGACATTTTCTATGATTGTGAGCCCTATTAATTATTTTCAAACTTGAGCAAATTAGTTGAAGTTGGACAAGGACGTAATGAATTATGTTTGGGTATATTTGCATAGAAGTTATATTGTTATGGATCCTCTAACATGTGGTGCTTGCTTAGGATCTTTTGCTAGACAAAATTTTGTACTAAGTAGAGATACTACTTGTGCATCCAAAACCCTTAAACCTTGTTTCGTGCCATCAGTGTTCACCATATCTACCATGGATTGAATAAGATCCTTCAAGTAAGTTGTCATCGGTGCAAAAAGCAATAAAAATTGCTCCTAAATATGTATAATCTTTTATTGTAAGGGAAAATAAGCATTGTATGAACTTGTGATGGTAAAGAAATAAAAGTGACGGACTGCATAATAAAGGTTGCTATCACAAAGGGCAATACAACGTGACATTCCTTTGCATTAAGGGTTTGCACATCCAAAATTTAAAAGAGCATGACAACCTCTGCTTCCCTCTGCGAAGGTCCTATCTTTTACTTTCATGTACTTACTTTTATGCAAGAGTCAGTAGTATTCCTTCTTATTTCAACCTCGATCATTCTTTAGTTGGCAAGCATCATGTGGTGGGAATGATCCAAGCATATATGGCCATTCAAAAATATTCGGTCATGAATTATTATTGTTGACAATTATCTATATGATAAATAAGTTGGGAGGAGAAACATTAAGCCCCTATCTTCATCTGTGTTTGACGGATGCTATTTGTTCTAAAAATATGCTTTCAGTGTTAGCAGTGATGGATGACTGTATGATAATTGAGTATGTGGAATTTGCTAAATCAAATCTCTTACATAGACCCTTCCTGAAAATACGATGAATTGCAATTGTTCGGTGACTGAAAGCCCAGTTTGTTAGTTCTCAAGAAACTTTATGGTCTATACTTTAACATGTAAATAGTTTGTTACTTGATCATGAGAATTTTTATGAGATGAGCTACTGTTTATGATAAAGAATAATGCTAGAAAAAGTGTTTGGAACTATCATTGATCAAATTTATGCACTATGCTAGCATTCACACTTCATATATTATTTCTTTTATGATTCACCTACTCGAGGATGAGCAGGAATTAAGCTTGGGGATGCTGACGGGTCTCCGACGTATCTATAATTTAGGAAGTATTCATGCCATGCTTACAACAATTTTATATGGTTTTGGTATGATTTAATTGGAACTAACCCGGACTGACGTTATTTCACTACTAGGGAAAAGCTTATACACAGAAGCTTACCAGCAGTGTTGGTAAAAAATGTGCGCTACTGCTACATACCAGTAGTGTCGTGCACAATAGCTCGCTACTACGATACAATTAGCAGTAGCGCGACCCAGACAAAAAGCACTACTATTATACCTGCCACAACGTTGCCGGCAGGATAGGTATAGTAGTAGCACTTGTCTGCAAACCGCGCAACTGCTATTCATCGTAGCAGTAGCGCTGTTTGGGGACACGCACTACTACTATGGGTGCCTTATCCCGAATTTTTCCTCCCCCGCGCCCGACCATATTCTTCCTCTCCTCACTCCCCGCTTCTCACTCTGCCTCCGCCGCCGCCGCATTGCTGTCGCCACCGGTTGCCGCCGCCGTCCTCACTCGTCCTTCTCAGTATGCCCTCCTGTTGGGGACATTATTACTGGGTATGAACCGGCCAGGAGAGGCCGGGTTATCCCCATAATGAGTTATTTATATTTGAAGCCCATGAAGACAAGGAGTATGGCGCTTTATGAAGGCCCAGGGCCCAAAGGCGGATTAGGGCCCATAGACATAAACCGCCATATCATATGTAACTTGTGTTGTAAGATAAGAAAGTGTAGAAATCGAGCCGGACACGTTTATGAGCCGGGCTCGGGATTCTGTAAACCGCCGAGCGTCAACCTGTGTATATAAAAAGACGACCCGACAGCGGTTTAGGGACAACAGACAACAACTCGAGAACCAGGCATAGCGGATTCACTCCATGGTCATCGAAACCCTAGCAATTCCACAACAACTGGATTAGGCCTTTACCTTCACCGCAAGGGGCCGAACTAGTATAAACTCCCTGCGTCCTTTGTCTGCTTTAACCCCTTTAAGCTAACCCGTCGCGATGGATCCACGACTAAGTCCTTTCACTAGGACATCTGCCGTGACAAAACCACGACTGCTGTGAGGACTTTGTAATACCTTAAACCGGTGACAGAAAAGCTGACTGGTTTAAAGCGGTAGATCAGTGCTATGACCACTGTTGTGTTTGGTAAGCCTCCTCGCTTTAAGTTTTCAACATATCATCCCATACGTTGCCGGTTTACTGATGTTCGTAATGATGTAGGAACTCGCATTACTCATCCGGGCTAGCTGTTGTCGATCAGTTTTTCTTTCCCAAACTATTGCTGAAGAAATGTGGAATTTGATATGCCAGGTAGGAAGCAAATACATAAACGACCAGGGGTGCCGTTGCTGAAATCACCTAGCAAGAAGCATACTGGAGATGTTGACGCCATGGTGGAGTGATGTTGATTGAAAGCTGACATATATGGTACTCCCTTTGTTCCTAAATATTTGTCTTTCTAAAGATTCCAACAAGTGACTACATACGAAGCAAAATGAATGAATCTACACTCTAAAATATATCTATACATCCGTATGTGGTAGTCAATTTGAAATCTTTAAAAAGACAAATATTTAGGAACGGATGGAGTAATTCATATGGCATGGTGTTGCATGGAAGTTGTATGACCTTAAAATAGTATCGCATTATCATGTTTCTAGTCACCTTCTGTGTTGTGCCCCGCCGCTCATCTCCTACTTGTGGGTCCCGAACTACTACTCAAAGGGCAGAGACATGGCGCGCCCGTGCCGGTGCCCTGGTTGGTTTAGCTTATCCAGTCGTTGCTGTTTATAGTTTCCTGGAAAATCAGTGTAGTAGCAGGGTGAATGAAAAACTATAATGGAATCTTGTAGATTAAGGATCACACGGTTGCAGGTTAAGGATCACACGGCATTGTTGACGGTTGTAAATGAAGAAGAAAGGTTCTGGTGGGATACATTGTATTGGTAGATGATACACAGGTGCAGATAAATAAAAGGGCCCATACTATTGGTGATTTGCTTGTTGTGTTTACGCCTTGTCGTTGATTTCTTCATTGGATGAGTCTTTGCAGGCAATGGTGCCAATTGAGGTTTTTCTCTCTTGTTCTGGTTGAGTAGCTCCATGAAAATACATGATCGTTTATCCTGCTGAGCATATCATGGCCTTGCACACTGCCTTTCACCACAGGAAATATATTTTCAGTCCGGAAGCACAACTAAAAACGGAGAAACCTATACCCTACAATAATCTACACACCTTGGGTGGATGATGTGGCACCAAATACCACTATTATTGCATCACTCGAACCCCATTACACCTCCGAAGAAAACAAAAGGTATTATAAAGTAGTGACGGACCAAGAACAGAGTGGCTGGGTGAGCCAATGTAGACAAATTTCAGAAATTAATCCTTCTAGGACTTATTTTCGTTCTCAACCCCACCACTTAAATTTGCAGCAGAACTGAGCAAGCTACAACGCAATCTTACTTGCACAGAATTTTGCCACTGCACAGCAGAACACTAACCTGAACTTTATACTGAATTTCGCAGTGAAAACCAAAATGAAGGCAGCCTTCACCAGAACTCACAGCATACGCAAATCTTGTTCTTGAAAGGAAACACAACTATGGTATTATAATACGAAAGGCAACAAAATCTTGAGTAATCTGAGTGCCAAAATACCATACTTCGAGTGGGTGTTTGGTGTTCTCATATAAAGTCAGGGTGAATCAGATTAAGCAACGGCTCGATGAACATCATGTCAACTCCAGCAATGATTTCATCAATGTTGGTCTGCACAAATCTAGTGTTTACTTTCTCTCGCTACTTCATGTGCCAAAACAATTTATTGCCATCGCTGTCTCAGTAATTTTTTCTAATCAAAATAATTAGCTATGGACAAAGAAAACTTGTATGCAGATCAGGCTAGTGGATATGCTATTTGCAGCGGAGGCCAGCTTACTGAGATATCTTCTACGAGTGCAAGAAGTTGAACTGACGGGTGACCAGAACCTACACAATTTTCATACATATAGTTTTGTTCCTTCCTTTGTAGTACAGACTGCTCTATATTTTCCATGAAAAGTAATGGAAAGAAAAAAGAAAGTAGCCAGCTGAAGGATTCTAAAAAGTATCACAAATTAAATGTTGGATGGCGCATATGAACATTTCTTTCAATGCTTGCGTTCCTGAATGTTGCTTCCCATATATCCTACCCAGTTAGTATAGTGATAGGTTTTGTGATTCTAAATGTTGGATTCTAAAAAGTATCACAAATAGGTTGATCATTATATCTTGCCATGCTTATCTTGGGCAGAAAACTAAAGTCAATTAAAAAAGCGTGGAGGTGATCTAACATATCTGAGTGAGTGATAGAGTTACCTCAAAAGCTATATATTTCCCCACTCCTGTCACTGGTTCCAAAATCCCAAGCTCTATATTCCTGACACGTGGACTTGAGCACATCCTTTGTAGTCGAAGGTGGGAGAAAATTCAGTTAAGAACAACTTGTTAGTCGTTACTCCATCTATGTTGTTCTATGTCGTTGTTAGTTGTTGCTCCATCTATATTTCCGAGTATATTGTGACAGTCTGAATGTTTACCCTTTAGGTGTGCCTAGTGATGAACCATGGATTTCAATGTCCACCTTCTTCAGTGGCGATCCAGAATAGATGAGAGAACCAAATATGGGGGCAAGCCATGATGCTCAGCACCATGAGCACACGTCATCGTTGAGGATGCCGCAGTCTTATGAAGCAAGCACTTAGAATTCTTAAATGACAACTCTTCAGGAATGAGAACATATCATGGCCTTTCACATTGCCTTTCAACAGAAATATATCTTCAGTCTGGAAGCATGACTAAAAAACGGAGAAAAAAATAGCCTACAATAATATACACACCTCCGGTGGATGTGGCACCAAATACCACAACATTCAATAGGCAATAGGGCAGCTATTATTGTATCGCTTGAAAATGAAGTATGTCTGTTCTTTGGTTGCCTGCAAGGTGGGGTGGGGGGGGGTCGCCTGCAAGGGGAAGATGCATGCCGGTGCATAGATCTTTAGGGCAGCGCTCATCAGAAATGTGTCGTGGTCACTGGGGGATCGACAGCATTGCCCGCTTCAATGGGCGATGTGGACCGCTTCCGAGATGACCAGCGGCGTGACCCCAACGCTTGGTGCCGCCGACAGCCGGTAGCCTGTTGGAAATTCGCCACAGGATCGATCACATAATAACAACGCTAACACACGCGCACAGAAACTTTTAGCCAAGGGCCCTTGTCGTGCCCTTATTTTTCTCTTTATTTCTTTTTCTCCTTTTCTCTGTGTTGTTACAAATCTCACGCACACACCCATGTATATATAGGTGTAGGACCCGACTCAGGCCACCGACGCAGACTCCTTTTTCCTATACGGACACGACCAAGCTAACTCCAATTCCAATCGGTCTCAGCTTTCCTAATCTACTAGCACACGTAGACTACTAGCACAAAGGTACACTTTCCTAACTAATCAACCGGCAACGTTTATCACCCTAGTACTAATCCTAATTGAACTAGACTAGAACCTCACACACGTATAACTTGTACTTGTCAAATTAACTACCATAATGTTTGGATTATTCCAACATAGCCCACGCTGGCAGGTGCTTCCAACTCCTTGCATGTCACGATGGCGCGGCTCAAGGATGAGTCCCAACACTGTTGTGCGGTTGACCTCAAGGTCGAGATGCTCTCCAACCTCAGCCGACTCTCCACGTCCAGCCACCGGAGTAGCTTCTCTAATGTAGGAGGGATCCAGGAGATGAACAGGGCACCGCCTCAGTAGGAGCCGAGGAGAGGTGTCGATACCTTCAACTAAGCTAAACTACTATTGGAGCTCACACGTGAAATGATATTTAAGACCAAGCCCTTGTGTGATGGACAGACCCAACCATAAGCTTAGCATATGATCGTGTCGCTAAGTTCACTTTACCGTAGCTTTCATAATGTCAAGTATCTGTTCCTTAGATCATGAGATCATGCCACTCCCAGATACCGGAGGAATACTTTGTGTGCTATCAAATATCACTTCGTAACTGGATGATCATAAAGATGCTCTACAGGTATCTTCGAAGGTATTTGTTGGGTCGCATGGATCGTGACTGGGATTTATCACTCCATATGACGAATAGATATCTCTTGGCCCTCTCGGTAATATAACATCACAAGAAGCTTGCAAAGATGTGACTAATGAGTTTAGTCATGGTCGTGCCAAGCTTGCCCTGACTGCCTCAGCCCTCTCATGGCCATCGCAGATGCTGTCATCTTCAAAAACTGATCGATGCGGCGCTCTGCACCATAGCTGACGTAGGACATACATTATGGTGCATGATTTCTGAAAAGTTTCGGAGGTTCTAGACATTACTTCTTCTTGGTTATGCTCTTGAGCCATGTATGCCATGTTAATCACAAACTTGCATATGATAGATGATCGACACATATTGCGAATGTCAATCCACTACCCAAGTTCATTTGAGATCCCTTGAGACCAACAGTATTCCCCTAGATCTACTACGAGCAGGAAGGGAATACTAAGGAAAGTCAAGACCACCACAGAGGCTACTTAAAAGGGAGAAAAAACATTATCCTTATTAGTCTCCATCGAGACTATAAACTCTAAATTTTCTCACTGCATAATTGAGAGAAAACGGTGCTTAGCCAAGTCACCCAAGACCTCTACTATTCCACAAAATCCTGCATTAATCAAACTTCATTTGGAAACATTTAAGAGTATTGTGTCTTATCGAAAATACATCATAAACTTTCTTCACATTTGCTTTCTCTTAGGTTTATCAGGAACTATCAGATAGTCCATATGACTATCCAAATTCCCATCATCATGAGAAAGCTCGTCATTTGCAAGGTCTTCACAAAAACCTTGCAGTGAGTTTGTGGACATACTATTGGGATCAGTATCCTCCATAGGTGCCAATGGCATTTTTCTTTGGAGAATGGTAATAGCACTATCCAATTCATAAGCTTTAATTTAATTAATTAATGGAAGATGCAATTTGATAATAATCATGACCAAGAGAAGTACTCCCTCCGTTCCAAATTACTCATCGTAGTTTTAGTTCATATTTGAACTAAAACCACGATGAGTAATTTGAAACGGAGGGAGTACCTAACTATTGACATTAGAAAAAAAAACACAATATGTGAAAAACATAAAACAGACTTCAAAGTTTTAAAAGACGGACGTGGTTTCGATGTTGCGCATCTTTGCATGACAATGAGCACACGTTTATGTACTTTAATACGTAGAGAAGATGTGACTGACTTCTCCATTGTTTATATACTCACTATGTGTTACAACGAATGACTTCTACTTGATTTATTTATACACGGAGATGATGGACCTTCTTAGGGGAGGGTCCACACAAGTCGAAGAGAGATACATGAGCAGGAAACAAGTCTGGTCAATCAGTTTCCCACGTCATCGAGCATCTGCCTCTGTATCGGTTGATGCATGAAGCCCATGACCGATCGATCTTCTGACGGCACGTGCGTCCACATATTTATAGCTACAGAACACAACATGAAACAAAAGTGGTATTTTCACAGCTTAGATCAGATATTGACTCCAATCTTGTCTCCTCCTGCCAGGTAGCATCCTCAGTTAGATAGGCCGGCCTTGGGGCACAATCTTGTCCTTGATCCACATGTAAATGGGCACTAGGAAGAAGTATGTGGCACAAATTGTCCCAATGAGGAACCGAAAGAAGACGAAGATGGGGTTCACATGTGGCTTGCTAACATCCTCGGCCTTCGGACCAAGCTGTACAAGATGAAAATGTTGAGTAATTAAGATGTAAACATGAATTTGCTAGATCTGCTTAACCAAAAAAAATTTGATGCGATGCCAAATTAATTAAACTTGTAAATTAGAAGTCCTTAAGTTTGATGAAATCTATAGAAAAATATACCAACATCTACAACATCAAATTAATTTCATTAGATTCATCATGAAATATTTTTAACTTGATAAAATTAAACTCTTTATATTTAGGACAAAACTAAAACTTCAATTAATCTATACCTACTAATATATATATATATATATATATATATATATATATATAATTAAATTATAATATACAAATACTAATACTAATACTTATACTAATCTATATATATACCTAATAATAAAGGGGCTATTGCTGCTGGCGGTACATCACCGAAATTGCCCCTAAAGTTGCAAAATATTATCCACCAATGTCATCTATAAGTAATAAAAAACATTTCACACAGGAGAATCCCCGCCTGGACCGGCCCATGCAATAGGAACCTTTTGTACTGCGCTCTGCGCGCTGGGATAAGATACAACGTGCCTTTTTGGGCTGGCCCATGCCCGGGCGGCCTGTTGTTTTTTTAAAAAAATTCATTTCTTTTTCTACTTTAAATAATTTTCGACTTCAAAAAGATTAAAAAGTTAAAAAGACGAGAATTTCGAAAAAAAATGTTTAATAATTCATAAATGTTTTGTCGATTCAGATTTAAAATGTTCACATATTGAACAAATGTTCCCAGTTTTGAAAACATATGTTGGGGAAATTAAAAAATCTTCATGATTTTTTCAAAACGTTTGTGCATTAACAAATCTTAATGAAATTGAACAAAATTTTGCCAATTCAAAAAGTGTTCATGAATTGAGAAATATCCTAAAAATTCAAAACTGTTTGCTTATTCAAGTGCATTAAATCAAAAAATTATTTGTTAAAATTGAAAAAAAAAATCCACCAAACAATTTCCAAAAAAAATGTTAGTCGATTCTAGAAATGTTCGCCTATTCAAGAAAAGTTTTTTCAAAAAATATTCAAATTTTTTTTAAAAAAGTTTGCAAATGTATAAAATGCTCATAAAAATTCATCATTTTGGAAAATGTCTGAAAATCCGTAAAAATGTCGAATTTGAAAAATGGTCATGATTTCAGATATGATCATGAGTTTAAGAAAATGGTCATGATTTTAAAAAATTGTTCATGATTTCATGAAAATGAGACTGATAGTGTATGTCAGTGATGGAGCAAAGTGTGGTCATGGCCATTAAATATTATGATTTTTGTTCTTCCGTTGCATCACACGGGCGTTTTGCTAGTACTAATAAAGGAAGGTGATATTCTTGGTTTGGTCCATTAACATGTTTCACTTTTTCTTTCGTAGTTCACAGATTTTTTTTCTCTCCAAGGTGGTACTAAATTTTTGTGTGTCTGTTCGCTAGAAAACAAAAGAAAATCATCCGGAATTTCATATGTGGTCCCCGGACACTGTGGCCGAACGGCTGCAACTTGTGCCTTCGATCTAATAATAATGCAACAGAAAAAGTAAGCACATATGGGATTTGAACCCCACAGCTCTCACATCACTCTGACCTCCCTCAGTAACTAGGCCACCAAAGAACTACCAAACCTTGTGATTACAAAAGGTTGTATTGTTCTTATATCCGAGAAGCGCAAAGGCCACATATCCGTGTTGGACCTATGCCTGCCGCTCCAGCTACTGGGCCAAAGTCCATCAACGCGCGCAAATATGATGAGCGGGCAAAAAAACACTGTTGATCGCTTTGGTGAACGGGACAACTAGCGTTTTTGTCGTACGAAATTCACTATAGGACATTGTGTGCTTGCACATAACCGATAATTTTATCTCCCGTTACAACTCAAGGGCATATGTGCTAGTTTGAATTAAAGGAAGTACCTGCAAAGGGGAGTCCCCGCTTTGTGTCTTGATGCCTGTGACACAGCACCCTATGACCAGGCCATGCCTACGGGCACCGCGGTACCACTTTGGCCCGATTCTGGTGAGCTCGACATCCTTGAAGCCAGCCCTCTCGAACCACTCGATGTACTCTTCCTCCGTGGGGAAGAGCATCCACATGTCAGCGAAGAAGCGAGATAGCCAGAACGTCGGGCGAACGGGGCCTATCATACAAGCCACGCCGTCGGCGCTCAGGACCCTGTAGGCCTCCTTGATCCCCCGCTGCGGATCAGGCCAATACTCAATGCTGCCATGCATGGAGGCCAAAATCAAGAACTCAGACGACTCGATCATTGGATGTGTCAACGTACAGTCTAAGGAGACGAGATTGCCCATAACTGACCTGCCAGCGGAGACGTATCGGTCGAAGGTGTCGGCGGGGAAGGGGAGGTCCTCGGCGTCACCCTCCATGATCTTGATGCCCCTGAGGGCCTTCTTCTTTCTGGCCTTGTCGAGTTGGTGCGGCGACTGGTCGAGCAGCGTCACGTTCTCGGGGTCGACATACCGGACGACGCCGAGCGTGGTGAAGCCAGTGCCACCACCGACGTCGACCACCTTGAGGGCCCGGCTATGGAGGCGAGCATGCTCCAGGGAGATGTCGCGCATGTCCTCGGTGTATTGGCCTGGGTTGAACACATGGTCGTAGCCGAAGGAGATGAAGCTGTAGAACCAGAGGGCCTCCTTCTTGTGCTGGATCAGCCGGAGTGGCTTGGTGGAACCCATGGCCAGTCGTTGCTCTGGCCGGACAGCAAGCAAGCGGATGATGGATGCTTAGGGAATGGGAGGGCATCTATTTATACTGCTAGTACGACATAGTAATCGTTGCTCCATGCTCAGGCTTGCTTTGACTAAGCCTGCCTAGTACAATAATGGCGCATTTAGTCTCGATGGGACCAGATACGGTTCCTCCGTTTTCAAAACAATAATTTCGCCCTAAGTTAACTCGTGGATAAATTTATGGAAGGGAAATTTATACTACGTCCACTATTATTTTTGATAAAGGATATTTTTCACCCACACGTTATGTATTTAGTATTGTATACAGGTTGATAATTTTTTAAAAAAAATAGAAAAACTGTGAGCAAACTTTACAAAGAATTTCCCAACCTTGAGCGGTACCAAACAAATTAGCATTTGTGCTACAGAGTGCGATAGCTACCCGCCATCAGTCCCCTCGCGCCCAAGCGCCATTATTCGAGCTAAACAATTGTCATGGCACAACACATGAGAATTTGATGAGGACCTGACGTGTGGGGTGTTAGTTGTGAGTGGACGCACATCGGCTTGTGCTTTCCGCCCGAGTTGTATGTTGGCTTTGAGACGGTTATCATATCACCCAGCTCAAAATACAACACATCACATAATTGTTTTCAAAATACAACACACACATGAGGAGGTGGGTGTGTGTATGTTGTGAGGGGGATATATCACATGATACGATGATACCATGTTTCAAAACTCAAATTTAATGTTTAAGAAATTCCAAAAAATTGTGAATGCTGGCAAAACACGTGTCTAAATTTCTAAAAAGTTCAAATCCAAAACAGAAATATAGATAGGAAACAAAAAAAAAGAAAAATCCACATATATGGATAGTGTATTTTTTGCTTTCCTGTTTTTGTGACACCATTAACTCATGCTGAATTTGTTTTTTTATTTCTCAATGTGTATTTGAATTCGAATCTGAATTTTTTAGGGATAGTCGACAAATGTCTGGTGAACATTCACAATATTTTTACAATGTTTTGAAACATGTGAGCACATCATCTGACCCAGTCATCTTGGTTGTCTCATTCAAGTAATGAGGTCGAGAAGCTCTGAAGGACCCATCTCCTTCTCTGGTTCCAGTAGTCCCCTTCTTCGCAAAATATGCTAATGGTGCTCGAGCATCTTGGAGCTCGTTTTCAAAATACAATTTTCTACAACCCAGAAACATTTAATTTTTTTTTGCACACACATACACATGTATATTACGTATGTGCAAACTTTCATAAAAGTATACTTTCACATCTGGCATATAAAAAGACAAATGCGTATTTTCAAAATGGGCCCTTTCTTTGTTGTTAGGCTGAAATTTTGTTTTTTTGTACAGCCTACAAATCATAACATTTTCAAACAATTCTTCACATGTTCGTGCTGAACACATGTAGGTTTCCATGATTTTAAAAAAAAAACTATTTGAAACTTTTAAATATGACTTTTGAACTATTTAAAATACGGGACTCCAAGGAGCTCGGTCACCAGAAATCAGCACTCCCTTCTTCGTCCGCTCTCCGCACAGAAGCTGGATATTACACATTTACACTCCTCAGCTGTCACATCCTGGGTCTCCATCGTTCATTAATTCTGTCTTAAATAACGGGAGAGAAACACGTAACCAGATGGAGGAAAGCGCTCCTGGGGCTGCTACCCGCCATTATTCCAATTATTAGTGACTGCAATCATGTACATTGGTGGTAGTTGATTTTATTTAGGGTATTTATTCCACATCGTTTAGAGAAGGCAATAGAACAGGTTACAAGAATTAGAAAAGGTACAGGGTTGAGAATTAGTTGATCTGGAATGTACGCGGTCATTTTTTCCATTGCCAAGAGGGGAGGAGTTATCGCTTGTCCTAACCGCTGACGAGAGGCGAAAAAGCAGGCATGGCCGCTGGTTCAGCTGCGGGAGAGCGATGGGACCCCGGATCTGAGGCCTAGGCGTGCACATAGTAGGGTAGGTTTCTTTTGCGGCGTCAGCAAGGTGGTGGTGGTGGCGGCAGCGCAGTGGAATAAATTGGCTGGAGCTTCTTCCCCATCTCGGGGACGTCGCGTGCGGCGGTGCCGACGAGCTTCCGGCGTTATCTGCTCCTGGACCCGTCTATTCGGTGGGCGCCCGTTCTCCAGGTGTGGTCGTTGTTGCAGTTCTGGGGCCAGCTACAGGATAATTTGTCCCTCGCCTCCATCTGCGTCATGACAAGGATGTTCCTGTTCTTGTTGTGGGAGGTCTGGGGGTGGTGCGGTGAGGTGCTAGCGCCTGGCTCTGGTCGATCTCGTCGGCTGTTCAAGTGGATCTCGGAGGCGTGTCGTCGCCAGCATTATGCAACGACGCCTTCCACTCCTTCCAACGGTGCTGGTCTTCTCGGACCGAGGTTGTTGACTTCCCGTCTGCGTACAATCCGGCTGCGGAATCCAAGATTACGTCGTTGTGCGGGAGCGACGGCAGCGGAAGCGGCGGCGCGCCAGTAGCCCGCTTTGGATGCAGGGGTAGGCCGGTTCCCCAGGGACCTGGTTTCTATTTCTTGTTTTGTGGGGGTGTCATGCACAATTGTTTCGTGATAATATAATTATGAGGTCCTTCTGCAAAAAAAGTTGTACGCGAATACCCTTCTTGAACGCCATGTCGCGGTTCCTCTTTGTTCTCCATGATGCCACGGGGAAACCTTGGTCCCGGGATCGAGTGGCGGCGACACTTTGGTTTAGTATCCTTTCTGAAGGCATCATCTTGGAAAGGGACCCGAAAGCTCCTGTAGTTTGATTGGAGTAGTAGGGTGCGAATTTTTAGCAGACATGAGATTCGGATCACGGAATGTGGCCGTCCTGATGGCCCTCTGATCCGTGTGTGTCAGTCAGCTGTCCCTCAGACTAAGTACAATAGTGGATTTATAGCCGCTTACTACATGGGAAGCGAACTAGGAGTACTCCACGATGCAGCCCACCGAAATCACGTCCACACCCGTGCTCTCTAGGGATCCGTGCCACTTTAGAGGAAATGAATTGTAAAATGTGAAAACAAGACCCACGCGTACAATGTAACAACGCGTACCTGGGATGTGATATTTACTATAGGTGCACATCGGACATTGAATATTCTAACGCGTCAATGAATCCGGTCCGATGATGAGAGTTTTCTACGCAACATTGAACTGGATTTATACGGGAGGAACGGGCCAAGCATCGAGGATGTATAGAATTAAAAATAACGCGTCGGCTGGCAAATAAAAGAGTGGCGTGGCTACACTGTGTGCGTTTGTGACGACCCGAACAGATTGGATCGCACGAGAGGGGAAAGGGGGATGAGATTTGAGGAGGAAGGAGGGCGGCTTTACTTGCAGAGGAGGAAGGTTCAGAATACAGGGCGAGAGAGAAAGTGATCCTCACACAACACGCCTGCCACTTGCCCACGCAGGGGCTGACTAAATAACACTCAACTCTGATGACCTGGCCTAGTGATGGCTTGTCCCTGGCTTCCCTATTGGTTGCTCTAGTCCACCGTGGCACTTGTAGGTGCAGGTGTGACATCTCCCCCTCCATCAGAAGGAGCGTCACCTGGCGCTCCGGCCGCTTCCCGCCATATTTCCGCTGCTGGGAAACGAAGCTTGAGGGTGTTGTAGTCTTCCCACATCGTGGCCGATGGTGAAGACGTCGACTAGCGCACATGGACTTGCACCAAGGCGGCATTGCCGCTCTTGACCATGCGCCTGTCCAGGATCTCCACTGGCGCCGTCTCAGTCAGGGACAGATCCGGTGGCTTGGGCAGCTCCGCGAAGACCGGTGTGTAGTTTGGTGTGTAGGGCTTCAACTGGGAGACGTGGAAGACGTTGTGGATGCGGCTGTCCGGCGGTAGAATCAGCTTGTAGGCGAGCATCCCGATCTTGGCGTCCACCTTGAAGGGTCCGAAGAACTTGTAGGCGAGCTTGGCGTAGGGGCGATTGACGACGGAGGACTGGGCGTACGGCTGCAGTTTGAGCAACACCTCCTCGCCGACCTGGAACCTTCGCTCCGTGCGATGACGATCCACTTTCTTCTTGAAACGATGCTGGGCTCAGAGTAGCTGCTCGCGGAGGCGCGTGGTGTGCGCACCCCAGTCCCACTTCTCGTTGTCGAGGACCGACGCCATCTTGTCGTCCCAGAGCGCCGTAGCGCCAAGGTTGGGCTCGGTGCCATATAATGCCTTGAACGGGGTACAATTGATGGACGCATGGAAGGAAGAGTTGTACCAGAATTCGGCGGTCGGAAGCCACCGGTGCCAGTGGTGGGGGTCGTCGTGGATCACGCAGCGCAGGTACATCTCCATGCATTGGTTGACCCTCTCGCTTTGTCCGTCCGTCTGGGGGTGGTAAGCCGTAGAGTACAGCAGCTTGGTGCGAGCGGCCGCGAACAGTTCACGCCAGAGCGCGCTGGTGAAGACACGGTCGCGGTCCGAGACGGTTGAATTGGGCACGCCTGGAGCTTGACGACATTGTCCCAGAACGCGCGCGCCACCTTGGTGGCATTGAAGGGATGGCGAAGAGGGATGAAGTGGGCGAACTTGGTGAGGCGGTCCACGACCACCATGATGGAGTCGTACCCCTCCGACGTTGGCAGCCCTTCGACGAAGTCCATCGTCAGCTCTTGCCAAGGTGCCGTGGGAACGGGCAGGGGAGGCAGGCGGCCGGCCGGCCGACAGTGCTCGTGCTTGGCCTGCTGGCACACCAAGCACTGCTAGACGTACTCGTCGACGTCGCGCTTCTGACCTGGCCAAACGAAGAGCTTCTTGACACGCTGGTGACTGGCGGTGATGCCAGAGTGGCCACCCACCACGCTGTCATGGAACGCGCTGACGAGCTTGGTGCGGAGCGCCGTGTTGCTGCCGATCCAGAGCCGGTCGCCTCGGCCAATCAAGCCCTTGTGCAGTTCGAACCCCTCCTTGTCTGGACTGTGGATGGCGAGGCGGGACAACATCTCTTGCATGGTAGCATCAGTCGCGTATGAATTGGCGACCTCCTGCACCCACGCCGGTTGGCAGAGGGAGAGCGCGGCCACGCTTAGTGCAGCGCCCACCCGAGATAGGGCGTCCGCTGCGTCGTTCTCCGCTCCACGCCTGTACTGGAACGTGAACTGCAGTCCGATCAGCTTGGACATCGCTTTGCGTTGCAGGTCTGTCTCCAGCTGTTGACCCCCAAGTTGGACAGGCTATTATGGTCGGTAAGAATGGTGAACGGCCCGCGCTGAAGATATGCACGCCATTTCTCCACAGCCATCATCACCGCCAAGAACTCTTTCTCATAAGCAGAGAGCTTCTGGTTGCGGATGCCCAATGCCTTGCTGAAATACGCCACTGGGTGTCCCTCCTGGACCAGCACCGCACCGATGCCAGTGTCGCACGCGTCGGTCTCGACGACGAACGGCTTGTCGAAATCGGGCAGGGCAAGAACCGGGGTGCTTGCCATGGCGCGCTTGAGCAAGTCAAACGCGGTCTACGCCTGCTCCGACCATTCGAAGCCCTTCTTGGTGAGCAAGTTGGTGAGTGGCTTGGCAATGATGCCGTAGCGCGCGACAAACTTCCTGTAGTAGCCGGTGAGGCCGAGGAACCCACGGAGCTCGGTTGCCGTCGTCGGAGTAGGCCATTGCATCATCGCCTGCGTCTTGTCTACGTCGGTGGTCACGCCCTCCTTGGAAATTACGTGGCCAAGGTACTCGATGCTGTCTTGCGCGAAGGAGCACTTGGAAGCCTTGACGAACAGCTCGTGTTGCCGGAGGAGCTCGAAGACTTGCCGCAGATGTTCGACGTGCTCTTCGACGGTGCCACTGAAGACCAAGATGTCATCTAGGAAGATGATGACAAACTTGCGCCGTGCTTGCCGAAGATTGCATTCATCAGGCACTGGTGTAACACCCCTAGTGTCATGCTACAGTAACCCTCTGTGATTAAGCCTAATCATTTGGCTAAAGAGTGCTTAATCACCTTTGTTCGATATCTCTTTTCAACTCCCATCTGATTCAAATTCAAATTCTGTGTGAAATTCAAAATGCTCAGACATGAAAACAAAAATGTTCATCATGTGCCAAATAATCCACAACTAATATTGGTGGTGAACCAACATTTTTGCAAAAGGTTTAAGTGGCCTAAGCTACTTAAAACAGTGACCTAACCAATAAATTAAATGCCCTTTTTAATTTATAAAATTGGCAACTATTCCAAAAGCCTCCCAACCTTTTTGTGGCAGTGCACTTTAATTCTTTGAAATTGTTTTGGCCAGTGGCATAATTTTGCAAAGTCATTATTGGCTAAAAAGAAAAAGCAAAAGCTGCTGGAAAAAGAAAAACCAAAAAAAAGAAAAGGAAAGAAGAAGGGGTGGGAGAGCCCCTGGCCTCCCCTTGGGCTTCGGCCCATCCCAGCAGGCCGACCCACCTCACCCAGCCTGGTCGGCCCAGCTCCCCGAAGCGCGCCTTCCTCCTGTTCCTCCGACCGGGCGAGGCAGAACCACCTCGCCGTCGACGCCTCCGCGAGAGGATAAGGCCTCCGCGCCCCCCCCCTCGACGCCTCGGCCTCCTCCCCAGCTACCCCCACTTGCCTCTCCGCCTCTCCCTCTCCCACCAGATTCCTCCTCGCCTCCCCCCTCGTTCCCCATCCACCTCCGAGCGCAGTCGCCGCCGCCCTTCGTCGTTGTCACGGCCACCGGCGGCCCCGCGCCCGCTGACCCTGTCGGTGAGCTTCGCCAAGGTCGGCTCCTTCGACTGGCGCCCTCCGCTGGAACCGGGAAGCACCGCAGTCACCGTTCGTCCTCGTCCACATCTCCGGCTGCCGTCGATCTCCTTCGTCTCCGGCGCCGTGTCTGCTGCTACTAAACCTCCGAGGGCCACCGTGCGTGCCGCAAAGTGAGCCCCTCTTCCCCTTCCCTCGCTCCCCTGGCCTCTTGCGCTCCCGTAGCCACCGCGTCCGCCAGGGCCGAGCTCAGCTCCGCCGCATAGCTCGCCGCCGTCGCCATGGGCATCGTCATGCTCGCCCGAACACTCGAGAGTGCTCAGGCCACCTCGTCGTGTCCGCCCGTGCCGCTAGGTCCCTTTCCCGTAGCCTCTAGCGCCGACCGCGAGTTTGCTCGAACTCCGGCGACCACCGCGGTGCGCGCTGCCGTTGTTTTAGTGCGTTTCCAGTCGGGCCACCACCGCAGTTCGACGCGCACTGCTCCGCTCATTTGAACGCGCCCTCGCGCGCGCGAAACAGTTGCCCGTAGGCGAAATCCGACGAGGCCCGAGGCCCTCCGCCGCGTTTTGGCATCGCCGGCGTCAAGCCGCCGGCCACCGCCGACGTGGCACACCTGGGGCCACCCCGTGGGTCACTGCCAGTAGGGCCCCTAGCCCCCTGTTGACCAGTTGACCTGGTCAACCGTGCTGACTGGGTAGGCCCCAGCCACTGACGTGCGGGTCCCACCGCTTAATCCTCTAATTAAAACATTTTAATAATTAAAACTAATTAGATTAGTTAATTAGACACTGACAGGTGGGCCCAGTAGTTTTACTAACTAAATTTAGATTAGTTTAAACCCTGTTTAACCCACTGTCTATGACAGGTGGGTCCCCCATGTCAGTTTTGACCAGTCAATCGGACTGTTGACTGCTGATGTCACTCCTACGTCATGCTAACGTCATATTCCATTTCTGTTTATATAAATAATTCCAGAATATGTTTTCAACTTGCAAAAATCATAGTAAATAAACCGTAACTCCGATGAAAATGTTTTCTATATGAAAGTTGCTCAGAAAAATCCAACGAATCCGATTACACGGTCCGTTCATCTGTCACATGCCCCTAGCATGCTGAACATGGAACATTCCCGGTTGAATTCCCCCTTCACCTATATCGTGTAGCCATACGTTAGGTCACACCCGACACAACATATTGCCACGTTCTGCTTTGTGATGCTATGTTTGCTTTATATTTACTGTTTCTTCCCCCTCTTCTCTCCGGTAGACCCCAAGACCGATGCTGCCCCTGTGATCGACTACGTCGACGATGACCCCTCCTTGCCAGAGCAACCAGGCAAGCCCCCCTTTGATCATCCCGATATCGCCCATTCCTTTCTCTCATGCTTGCATTAGATTTTGCTACTATTATTGTTTGCTCCTATTCTGATGCATAGCCTACTTTTGTAACCTGCTCATTGTACCTTACCTGCTTATCCTAAACTGCTTAGTATAGGTTGGTTAGTGATCCATCAGTGACCCCCACCTTGTCCTTGTTGCCCCTGCTTCATCATCGAAGACCCGATCAACGGGATCGAAGACCAGGCCCCGGCACCGCACATCACTTTCCCCTTAGTTGCTCGACACTACTGGGTTACTATTGAGTGCCGAGGGTGAGACCTCTACAGCACTTCTGATGTTAACCCTGTAGTGTAGCTATTCGGTCGTGGTCATCGAGGGTGATTCCGCCTTAACCACTTACGATATGACTGTGTCGTGCAACCCCTCAAGTGTGAACCTCGGGGGTGATTCCACTTACATTCACCTTGATGATTACATCGAGTGGAATTCACTGGGGGTGATTCCTCGGGTTTTCCCCTTGATGTTTGGACACACAGTTACTATGGTTACTATGACTTTACACTGAACCATGTTACTAAAGACGGCTCGACCCTGAGGGGTGCCCGTGCGAGCTTAATTGCGAGTGATGTGGAGTCGGGTTGACCTGGAGGGTGCCCGCGAGATAATTACGAGGCGTGGCCGGGCATTCCTAGCCCTTGCCGCAAGTCCTCGAGACGGGGCAACGGGGTCACATCTTTCGTGAGTCTCTGCTTGTTACCGCGCGTTCCTAATCCACTACGATTTGGATATTTGATCCGAGGGGCCTCTGGCCTGATAGCACTAACCATCACGTGGGCATAGTATGGGTGTTCTGCATCGTATGCATCAGACGAAGCTTAATAGACGTCAGCGACTGAGCGGCGCGCGCTGGGTTGGACTGCGTAAGCGCCTGCCTTATTGAAGGAGGTAGCTAGGTCTGCTCACCGGCCGTGTACGCAACGTGCAGGAGTTCCCGAGGAGATGGCCCATGACCCCTGGGGGCATAGGTTTAGTCCGGCGTGCTGGCCTCTCTATTAAGCCTAGGTCGGGTTGTGGCGTATTGTTTGGCCGAGGCTGGGCATGACCCAGGAAAGTGTGTCCGGCCGGAGTTAATCGAGCATGGTGGGTAAGTTGGTGCACCCCTGCAGGGAAGAAAACATCTATCGATAGCCTGTCCTACGGTAACGGACACTTGGAGTTGTATCCCGGTCGATACAACTAGAACTGGATACTTGTGATGAGAACTGGATGGTGATGAGAATTGGTTTGTGATGATAACTGGATAGTATGGCTCTGGGATTTCTTTCTCGCAGGGAGTCGAGAAAGGATCTCCGGCCGAGATTGATAACACTACTACAACTTTACTTTATGCTACTCTACTCCCTCCTGTTGCTGCAAGATGGTGGTTTCCAGAAGATGCTAGTCTTCGATAGGACTAGGCCTTCTCTCTATTCTGGCATTTCTGCAGCCCAGTCCACATATACAGCCTTCCTTTGATAATGTTACATATGTAGTGTAGATCCTTGCTTGCGAGTACTTTGGATGAGTACTCACGGTTGCTTTGCTCCCCCTTTTCCCCCTTTCTTCTTCTTTCCGGTTGATGCAACCAGATGTCGGAGCCCAGGAGCCAGATGCCACCGCCGATGCCTACAACTACGTGGAGACCGCTGACGACCAAGAGTAGTTAGGAGGCTCCCAGGCAGGAGGGCTTGCCTTTTCGATCGATGTTGCTTTTGTGCTAGCCTTCTTAAGGCAAACTTGTCTAACTCATGTCTGTACTCAGATATTGTTGCTTCCGCTGACTCTTGTGTAATCGAGCTTATGTATTCGAGCCCTCGAGGCCCCTGGCTTGTAATATAAAGCTTGTATTATTTTAATTTGTGTCTAGAGTTGTGTTGTAATATCTTCCCGTGAGTCCTTGATCTTGATCGTACACATTTGCGTGTACGATTAGTGTACGATTGAATCGAGGGCGTCACAACTGGAAGGTTGCCGGTGCGTTTGTCAGGCCGAACGACATGACGAGGAATTGGAAGTGCCCATGGTGGGTTTTAAAATGCCGTCTTGTGCTCGTCCTCCTCGCGCATGGGTATCTGGTGGTACCCGGCGCGGAGGTCGAGTTTGGAGAAGTAAGTTGCGCCTGCGAGTTCGTCGAGCAGCTTGTCCACGATGGGCAGAGGGAACTTGTTTTTGATGGTGATGTCGTTGAGCCGCCTGTAGTAGATGCAGAACCGCCAGGTTCCGCCCTTCTTCTTGACGAGCAACACAGGGGCCGCGAACGGGATCACGCTGTGGGTGATGACACCAGACTGGAGCATCTCTTCGACTTGGCGCTCGATCTCGTCCTTTTGCAGCGGCGAGTACCGATATGGGCGCCTGTTTGCGCCGTCCACCAAGGTGACCGCATGGTCATATTGCCGGTGCGGTGGTAGCTTCTTGGGCTCACCAAATACGTCGGCAAAGTCATCGAGGACTGCCTGCACGACTGGTGGGGGAGGCTTGTCCTTGTAGGCGCTCGGCGTGCGCCAGTCCACGACCGCCATGTACCAGATGTCGTTCCCGGCATGCCACTTGGTGAACTGATCCGGCTCGATGTAGTCGATGTTGGTGCTGGTGCCCTTGGGTCGGACACCTTGCAATGTCACGGTCCCCCCCTGGTGCGCGAAGGAGATGGTCTTCTCCAACCAGTGACAGTTCATGGGACTGTTCTGCTTCAGCCAGTCCATGCCCAACACGCCGTCGTACGCCCCGAGCGCAAGCTGCCGCATGTCCGTGCTAAATGTGTGTCCCTGGCACCACCACCAGACAGCCGGAATCATGCTGTCGCAGACCAGGCGCTCACCGTTGGCGACACACACCTCCACTGGCGGCAAGGGCGTGCTTGTTGCCTTGATCCGCTCCGCGAACGCCTGAGAGATGAAGCTGTGTGTACTTCCCAAGTCCACGAGCAGCAACATCACCTGATTCCCAACCATAGCTCGAAGGCGAATGGTGCGCGGCGAGACGCCGCCAGAGACCGCGTGTGTGGAGATGAGGCAGCACTCTGGTGCGGGTTGCTCTGGTACAGGCGCGTCCAGAAGGTCGAGCGCGTGCACCGCATCGTCAGTGAGTACCTCGTTGTAGTCGCCCATGTTGGGAAACGTAGTAATTTCAAAAAAATTCCTACGCACACGCAAGATCATGGTGATGCATAGCAACGAGAGGGGGGGTGTATCTTCATACCCTTGAAGATCGCTAAGCGGAAGCATTTATCAACGCGGTTGATATAGTCGTACGTCTTCACGATCCGACCGATCCAAGTACCGAACGCATGGCACCTCCGAGTTCTGCACACGTTCAGCTCGATGACGTCCTCGCCTTCTCGATCCAGCAAGACGGGCGAAGTAGTAGATGAGTTCCGGCAGCACGACGGCGTGGTGACGGTGTTGATGAAGAACAATCTCCGCAGGGCTTCGCCTAAGCACTACGAAAACTATGACGGAGGATAAACTAGAGGGGACGGGGTTGCCGGCACACGGCTTGGTGTTTCTTGATGTGTCTTGGGTGCTAGCCCTACCCCTCTATTTATATGTTGAGCCTTGGGGTCAAAACTTGGAGTAAAAGCCTCCACAAAGTCGGTTTCACCCGAAAGGCAAGAGTCCTTCTCGGACTCCAGGGCCAGACGCCAGGGTTCCCGGCGTCTGGACCCAGACGATAGGGACCCTGGCGTCTGGCCCGTGGACTCTGCAAAACTTCCTTTTGCGCTTTCCAAAAACCTCGTGGGCTTTCCCCTTTGGCCCAGATAAAGTGTTCTCGTGCCCAAACATTTCGGGAAACATCCGAAACCCCTTCCGATGGATTCCGGAACCCTTCCGGAGATCGAACACTAATATCCACATATCAATCTTTACTTCCGGACCATTCCGGAGTTCCTCGTCATATTCGTGATCTTATTCCAAACTCCGAACAACATTCGGTCACCAACATACATAACTCATAGTACTATATCGTCAACGAACGTTAAGCGTGCGGACCCTACGGGTTCGAGAACTATGTAGACATGACCGAGACACCTCTCTTGTCAATAACCAATAGCGGGACCTGGATGCCCATATTGGCTCCCACATATTCTACGAAGATCTTTATCGGTCAGACCACATAACAACATACGTTGTTCCCTTTGTCATCGGTATGTTACTTGCCCGAGATTCGATCGTCGGTATCTCAATACCTAGTTCAATCTCGTTACCGGCAAGTCTCTTTACTCGTTCCGTAATACATCATGCCGTAACTAACTCATTAGTTGCACTGCTTGCAAGGCTTAAGTGATGTGCATTACCGAGAGGGCCCAGAGATACCTCTCCGACAATTGGAGTGACAAATCCTAATCTCGAAATACGCCAACCCAACAAGTACCTTCGGAGACACCTGTAGAGCACCTTTATAATCACCTAGTTACGTTGTGACGTTTGGTAGCACACAAAGTGTTCCTCTGGTAAACGGGAGTTGCATAATCTCATAGTCATAGGAACATGTATAAGTCATGAAGAAAGCAATAGCAACATACTAAACGATCGAGTGCTAAGCTAACGGAATGGGTCAAGTCAATCACATCATTCTCCTAATGATGTGATCCCGTTAATCAAATGACAACCCATGTCTATGGCTAGGAAACATAACCATCTTTGATCAACGAGCTAGTCAAGTAAAGGCATACTAGTGACACTCTGTTTGTCTATGTATTCACACATGTATTATGTTTCCGGTTAATACAATTCTAGCATGAATAATAAACATTTATCATGATAAAAGGAAATAAATAATAACTTTATTATTGCCTCTAGGGCATATTTCCTTCAGCCCACTTGAATGGTGAGCAACTGCGTCTGTTGCTTGCAACGGTGCACGCGGGAGTATCGATCGCCGCACTTGAAACAGAGCCCGTTGGCGCGTCGGAAGTCGCGGAGTTGGCGCTCGCGGGCGAACTCGTCGTTGGCCGGCCGAGCCGCTGCTGCCGCTGCTGATGGCCGCGGGGGAATCGCGGCGGGCATAGGCGGGGGACGTCCGGCAGGAATCAGTCGAGGGCGCGGGCGAGAACGTCATTTTCTTCCTCCTGGATACGGGCCATCACCGAGGCACGCCTGATGCTGGTCGGAGCCTGAAGACGTACCGCAACGCGTAAATCGTCCCGCAGTCCGAGGAGGAACTGGGTGATGAAGAAGCGCGGGCTCAACGAGGCGTCGAGGGCGAGGAGATGGTACATGTGAGCTTCGAACGCCGCTCGGTACTCTACCACCGTGCCGTTTTGCCGTAGTTGCAGGAGTTGATGCATCTCCAGCTCAAACTCGTCCGCCCCAAATTCGTCGCGGATCGCAGCACAGAAGGCATCCCATCCGAGCACGCGATGAGCTTGACGGTACGCCTGAAGCTAGTGAGCTGCCTGTCCCTCGATGTACAGCGTCGCCGTGGTCACCCAATTGTGTGGCGGTACGCGGTACAGCTCGAAGTAGGCGACACAGCGATCGATCCAAAGGTACAGGCCTGAGCCGTCGAATCATGGGAAATCGTGCTTGGGCGGCTTGGCGAAATACTCCTCTTGCCGCGGCATCTCCATGTCGTGGTGGCCCGGAGCGGGGTCGCCGGGGTGTGGACCGTCGACACGGTCCCCTCCATGCCGTAGTTGAAGAAGAGGCGGTCCGTTGTTGACGAGGCGATGTTGCGGCGCGTGCGGATCCACCGGTGCCGCGAAGGAGCCGGTCAGGGGGCCGCCCCGTGGCGTACATGGAGGGTGGCCGCGCGGCGAGGTCGCGGGCGGTGGTGGTGCGGTCTGGCGCTGCTGGCGCACCTCGTCGACGTCGGCCTGCGTCAGATCCACTTGTCGGCGCAGAAGGGCGAGATCGACGGAGACCTGCTTGTTGAAGGCGATCTGCGCCTCCGCTTGCTTGTCGCCAGCGAGTTTGCTCTCGTCGAAGCGGGTGAGCAGGGACGAGAGCATGGATTTGAGTTCCTCCGATGATTCCGCCATGGCGAGTAAGATATGCTTGGTCTGCACAGAGGGCTTGGACGATGGCGCCGTGCCTGCTCGATCGATCTAACCCCGCTTGGGATTTCACGTCGATTTGCCGAAGCAATTCAACACCCAAGCAGTGGATGTTACAGATCAATCAGGGCGAAAGCGGTGGTGGGAAAAAAAATCGGCCGGATCAAGATGGCTCTGATAATCAGTTGTGACGACCCGAGGAGATTGGATCGCACGAGAGGGGAAAGGGGGATGAGATTTGAGGAGGAAGGAGGGCAGCTTTACTTGCAGAGGAGGAAGGTTCAGAGTATAGGGCGAGAGAGAAAGTGATCTTCACACAACACGCCTGCCACTTGCCCACGCAGGGGCTGGCTAAATAACACTCAACTCTGATGACCTGGTCTAGTGATGACTTGTCCCTGGCTTCCCTATTGGTTGCTCTAGTCCACCGTAGCACTTGTAGGTGCAGGTGTGACAGCGTTGTGAGTAAGTGTAAGTCACTGTTTGTCCAGAGAGAATGTAGTGCAACGTCAAAAAAAATTAGACCCCTTGGTACCTTGTTCGATTAGCAGGGATACATTAGCAATAAGCAACACAACAGCAGCGGATGCTACTTAAACGTTCCACGGAACATCGAGTAAAAACATTTGTAAACAGAACTACCAGGTAGGGTGGCATTAAAAAACAACATTATTCCTTGAAGGCTTCTGAAAACCGGCGATCTAGAGGCATCGTCTCAATGTCGGGCGACCTTGATGCAGACAAAAAGCATAGCGACGAGATTCAGAACAAGAAATGCAATGAATTGGATTTGGGGTGGTTGGCTGCTGGTTGGTGAATTTAGACATAGCACAGAACATGACCTACCACCATTTGGCTACAGAACGCCGTGAACTTAATGACTGACATACATCCGAAACAAAGGAGAATACAAGAGGATAAGACTAGTCACAATGATAGTAACTTAGACTATGTTACTACCTCTATGATGAGAAGTAACATATGTGTGGTGTTATGCAATACTTCATTTATTAGGTTGTAGACTCATCTTGTCTTGATGTGTGATGTTACAGTAAGGCTGACTATAGTGGGGGGTAACATAACTAGTATCATGTACTTGGGACTCGCAAACATGCTTATGTGGCAGTCAATTAAAGAAAGAGAGGGTAGCAGTAACATAGGTAGATACCGTCACATAATAAACGTTATGCTACTATGTGTCATGCATGGCAATAAATGAAACCATCTATGATACTACTTTATGATACTATGCACTATAGATGTAGTATCATACACTAGTATCATATGCATGATACTAGTATTATGACCAGCCTAAGACCTCTTCCAATGCATGGGTGCTTAGATGAGGTGCTAAGGGGATTAAAAGGCTTAGCAACTAAACTCCACAATGCATAGGTGTTTAGTTTTTGATTGCTAAGCTCCCTTCATTTAATTAGGTATAGACTCATATTTGTGTTTCCACCTAGGTACAAGCGCTTAGCATCGTTTCTTCCTGGGGTCACCATACTACTCTTTCTCTCTTCTTAATTAACATGCCACATCAAATTTTTTGCTTAGTTGATAAGCTTAACACCTATATAAGGTGGAGCATTGGGAGAGGCCTAACTAGCTCTGTTACCGCATGCCCCTATTTCCTCATTAATTACTCGACACATCATCTGTTTTGTCTAGATATGTGTGATGTTACCACCTATGTTACTTCCACTATGGGTAGTTTAAAGCTCGCAATACATTGCGGCTAATATAGTGGTTGAGAATCCCGAGATGCATGGGGGTTGAGATTTCAATGGGCAACATCGCGGAGTGCTCCTATGCAATTTCGGCTTACATGGCATCTTTGTCTATGTGAAGGAGAAAGATGTAAAAAAATAAAGGAAGTGGACTCTCATATGAGGGCCTAGCTATATGTGCATTTCTAGGCAAATACAATAAATATTAAGAAAGAGAAAAAAGAGAAGCTAGAAAAAAGTACTAATATAATTAAGCAACCTTATAGCCAACACTATTATATACGTAACTATAGCGTTGGCTATACATAACTTTATATTGGCTATACTATTAACCATGCTCTCAAGCAAGCGTGGTAGTGATAGCTACTAGGTTGCGTATGCAAACACTAGTGGCACAACTGTGTATCTCCAGGGCCAGTGTCTCGCTTGTGTTCTTCGTAGCACAGGCATGCAATTAAAATAATTGAACCTACTGAGGTACACCGTGCATGCCTTGGTCATATGTCTGGTGGAGAAAGGTCAATGAGTGTGGTGGTAGATGGCAGGTGAGTGGTGAAAAGTTCGACTTGACCTCACCATCTAGCTTAAAAAATACTTCCTCCGTTCAAAAAACAAATGACTCAACTTTGTATTAATTTAAAGCTAGTACAAAGCATTGTCCTCTTCTATCATTTATAGATGAAATTTTTCATTGCACACCGGTCACCGTCCTCTCTCATTTATAGTTGCACATGGTCAGGACATATCACCTGTTACCTAGATTCAGTGCATAGTGCCCTATGATGAGTACTAAGGTTAAAACACTTATTTCAGGACGAAGGGAGTATATAAAGCAAGGCGTGAGCCTTTTTTGCTTAGGATGTGCAAACTTTTAAGGGGTATAGCGAAGCAAAACTAGTTACGCAATAGATTATCTCTTAGTGGTATTTCTAGCATTTAATTTTAAGAGATCTTACAATCATGGTGCGGTTAAACATTAAGCTAGAAAGCATGTGAATAAAAGAAGACATCTCGTTTAGTGGATGGAAATGTCTTACTAAGGAGTATTTTCTTCCTAAGACACCATATCTTAACTAAGAGAAGGCAGTTGTCCCAGAAATTCACTCTAATTCACTCTCTTTCTTTACATGTATTGGGGTTGATAAAATTGTCTTTATCTTAACTCTGCCTCGTAAACTAAAGAAACTAGGGTCTTTTTTAGTAAGAGAATAATTGTCATGCCGTAACATCGGTGTGTGGTAACAAACTCTTTCTCCTCCTTATTTAACATCTTTTTCCTCCGTTTCAAAATAAAACTCTGCCTCGTAATCTAAAGATGAAAAATAAAATACAATGAGTATCTGTTAATCTTGTCTATACTAAATAAATATCTCTATATATAAGGTGACAGATATTGTTACTAAGAGATCGTCTCTTAATTAAGAAAGATAGCTTGTTAGGTTTCCCTTTATTCCATAAGTATTTTTTATGTGTCGGTCCAAAGATAGCTAGCCCATTCTACAGCCCTCACATCACCGGTTATCCAATTTGGCATCTCAAAATAAAATCATTGTACACGTTCTAGTAGAAGTTCTACCGGGCTAATGACCAGCTCTCTCTGTAGCATAGCAGGGGGCTAGTACCATCAACTTGGCTCTGCAGATTAGTGGAGATTGAACTGATTACGCATATGGATTCATATTATTGCCTAATCACAGGGTCTCCTCGTGCTGGATGAACCGCGCCATCGCCGGCCTTTGCTCTGTTCTGTTCGTAGGGTGCGGCCGACGATGGATGGACGTGTGTGGGAGTGACGAGAGGACGTTTCTAGTGACATGCTATGCTATCGAGCATGGTTACAGAAGTCGTCAATTGGTATGCAAGACCTGCATGCATGGCTAGCTAACTCTATAGGGCGTGTACTATGTACCACAAATAGTGATGGTGCAGTTAATATAATAAACTTCAATCAAATCTATTAAAAAGTTAGTAATTAATATCTATGACACCAAATAAAAATCGTTAGATCATTAATGAAATATATTTTCATAAGTTGCGTTACTTGGTATTATGGATGCCGATGTTTATTTTCTATATATTTGGTCAACCTTTACACTTAGAACAAAATTATATTAATACTCTATTTTACTCAGTCCTTTCCAGTTTAAAAAGATCTACACGTACGTATCCCTGGATCGCTAATTCGATTAATCAATATAACACAAATTGCATGTCAAAGAAGTTTTACCATTAGAAAATAGAACACTTGAAGTTCTTTATACCATAAAAGGAGATGCGCGCCTTTGACTCGTCGCAGCTGCAAAAAAAAATTGGGGACCATTGTACCGGAAGAGTAATCTTGTTGTGTTGGGGCTTGTAGCACACACTCTGTTCTTCTTTTTATCAATAGTGCGGCAAATCTTTTGCCTCGGCTTCCAAAAAAAGGTTTTTAATAATGTAAACTTTGTGATATAAACTCGTGTTATGTTAGTTAAACCTTGACTGTGTCTTTTAAACTAAAGAAAAAGAGAGGACAAGGATCCTTTGTTGTACGGCAGGGTGCCGTTTGACCACTGACTGATGGGTCCACCAGGAACCAAGCCTACATGTTAGTGCCCCAACGGCACGCGTTGTACATCAGACTACCCATAGTGGAGAGTAACTTAGATTAGTAACACGCATATGCGAAATTGCATAGAAGTACTCGGCGATGCTGCCCATTGAAATCTCAACCCCCATGCATCTCGGGATTCTCAACCACTATATTAGCCGGAATGTATTGCGAGCTTTATCCTCTCGTGCTCTCCTTTGTTCCGAACGTATGTCAGTCATTAAGTTCACGGCGTTCTATAGCCACATGGTGGTAGGTCATGTTCTGTGCTATGTCTAAATTCACCAACCAGCAGCCAACCACCCCAAATCCAATTCATTGCCTTTCTAGTTCTGAATCTTATCGCTATGCTTTTTGTCTGCATCAAGGTCGCCCGAGATTGACATGATGCCTCTAGGTCGCCAGTTTTCAGAAGCCTTGAAGGAATAATGTTGTTTTTCAATTCCACCCTACAGGTAGTTCTGTTTACAAATGTTTTTACTCGCCGTTCCGTGGAATGTTTAAGTAGCATCCGCTGCTGTTGTGATGCTTATTTCTAATGTATCCCTGCTAATCGAACAAGGTACCAAGGAGTCTAATTTTTAACCTTGCACTACATTCTCTTTGGACAAACAGTGACTTACACTTATCTGCAACACACACAGTGTAGCCACGCCACTCTTTTACTGGTCGTAATGAGAGTATTATAAGTGGTATCATGCATGCCAACTAGACTTTTTGGATGATGTGGCACACAGTTAAATGAGAAAAACAAAGGTGTGGTATCATATCATGATACTGTATCATATTAAATGTTTTACTACTTTGTGTCACGCATGGCAACTAATAAGGCAACCTAAGATACTAACTTATGATACTATGCATTACGGAGGTAGTATCATATACTAATATCATTTGCCAGCTGACGCATTGTTTTAATTCTATACATCCTCGATGCTTGACCCCTTCCTCCGGTACAAATCCAATTCAATGTTGCGTGAAAAACTCTCATCATCTGACTGGATTCATTGATGCGTTAGAACATTTAATGTGCGATGTGCAGCTATAATAAATATCGCAGCACAGGTATGCACTATTACATTTTACGTGTGGGTCTTGTATTCTCATTTAACAATTCATTTCCTCTAAAGTGGCACGGATCTCTAGAGAGCATGGGTGTGGACGTGATTTCGGTGGGTTGCACCACTAAGTGCTCCTAGTTCGCTTCACATGCGTATGTTAGTAGTCTATGTTATTAATACATTTGTTCTGGTTTAAAAATCACATTAGGCAAAACACCAAGACCAAGGAGAGATAAATGCTACAACCAATTAGATGGCAGGAGTTATTGCGCCTCAAATTTGTTGAGTTGACGCGTTGGGGCAGGGGCGCGGGCACAAACCGGGACTAATGCCCCCCAAGTCCACGAGCAGCAACATCACCTGATTCCCAACCATAGCTCGAAGGCGAATGGTGCGCGGCGAGACGCCGCCAGAGACCGCGTGTGTGGAGATGAGGCAGCACTCTGGTGCGGGTTGCTCTGGTACAGGCGCGTCCAGAAGGTCGAGCGCGTGCACCGCATCGTCAGTGAGTACCTCGTTGTAGTCGCCCATGTTGGGAAACGTAGTAATTTCAAAAAAATTCCTACGCACACGCAAGATCATGGTGATGCATAGCAACGAGAGGGGGGGTGTATCTTCATACCCTTGAAGATCGCTAAGCGGAAGCATTTATCAACGCGGTTGATATAGTCGTACGTCTTCACGATCCGACCGATCCAAGTACCGAACGCATGGCACCTCCGAGTTCTGCACACGTTCAGCTCGATGACGTCCTCGCCTTCTCGATCCAGCAAGACGGGCGAAGTAGTAGATGAGTTCCGGCAGCACGACGGCGTGGTGACGGTGTTGATGAAGAACAATCTCCGCAGGGCTTCGCCTAAGCACTACGAAAACTATGACGGAGGATAAACTAGAGGGGACGGGGTTGCCGGCACACGGCTTGGTGTTTCTTGATGTGTCTTGGGTGCTAGCCCTACCCCTCTATTTATATGTTGAGCCTTGGGGTCAAAACTTGGAGTAAAAGCCTCCACAAAGTCGGTTTCACCCGAAAGGCAAGAGTCCTTCTCGGACTCCAGGGCCAGACGCCAGGGTTCCCGGCGTCTGGACCCAGACGATAGGGACCCTGGCGTCTGGCCCGTGGACTCTGCAAAACTTCCTTTTGCGCTTTCCAAAAACCTCGTGGGCTTTCCCCTTTGGCCCAGATAAAGTGTTCTCGTGCCCAAACATTTCGGGAAACATCCGAAACCCCTTCCGATGGATTCCGGAACCCTTCCGGAGATCGAACACTAATATCCACATATCAATCTTTACTTCCGGACCATTCCGGAGTTCCTCGTCATATTCGTGATCTTATTCCAAACTCCGAACAACATTCGGTCACCAACATACATAACTCATAGTACTATATCGTCAACGAACGTTAAGCGTGCGGACCCTACGGGTTCGAGAACTATGTAGACATGACCGAGACACCTCTCTTGTCAATAACCAATAGCGGGACCTGGATGCCCATATTGGCTCCCACATATTCTACGAAGATCTTTATCGGTCAGACCACATAACAACATACGTTGTTCCCTTTGTCATCGGTATGTTACTTGCCCGAGATTCGATCGTCGGTATCTCAATACCTAGTTCAATCTCGTTACCGGCAAGTCTCTTTACT
The DNA here is from genome assembly GCF_018294505.1 of Triticum aestivum. Taxonomy (NCBI): domain Eukaryota; kingdom Viridiplantae; phylum Streptophyta; class Magnoliopsida; order Poales; family Poaceae; genus Triticum; species Triticum aestivum. The sequence continues at coordinate 10,425,027 of NC_057804.1, forward strand.
CGTTCCGTAATACATCATGCCGTAACTAACTCATTAGTTGCACTGCTTGCAAGGCTTAAGTGATGTGCATTACCGAGAGGGCCCAGAGATACCTCTCCGACAATTGGAGTGACAAATCCTAATCTCGAAATACGCCAACCCAACAAGTACCTTCGGAGACACCTGTAGAGCACCTTTATAATCACCTAGTTACGTTGTGACGTTTGGTAGCACACAAAGTGTTCCTCTGGTAAACGGGAGTTGCATAATCTCATAGTCATAGGAACATGTATAAGTCATGAAGAAAGCAATAGCAACATACTAAACGATCGAGTGCTAAGCTAACGGAATGGGTCAAGTCAATCACATCATTCTCCTAATGATGTGATCCCGTTAATCAAATGACAACCCATGTCTATGGCTAGGAAACATAACCATCTTTGATCAACGAGCTAGTCAAGTAAAGGCATACTAGTGACACTCTGTTTGTCTATGTATTCACACATGTATTATGTTTCCGGTTAATACAATTCTAGCATGAATAATAAACATTTATCATGATAAAAGGAAATAAATAATAACTTTATTATTGCCTCTAGGGCATATTTCCTTCAGCCCACTTGAATGGTGAGCAACTGCGTCTGTTGCTTGCAACGGTGCACGCGGGAGTATCGATCGCCGCACTTGAAACAGAGCCCGTTGGCGCGTCGGAAGTCGCGGAGTTGGCGCTCGCGGGCGAACTCGTCGTTGGCCGCCGAGCCGCTGCTGCCGCTGCTGATGGCCGCGGGGGAATCGCGGCGGGCATAGGCGGGGGACGTCCGGCAGGAATCAGTCGAGGGCGCGGGCGAGAACGTCATTTTCTTCCTCCTGGATACGGGCCATCACCGAGGCACGCCTGATGCTGGTCGGAGCCTGAAGACGTACCGCAACGCGTAAATCGTCCCGCAGTCCGAGGAGGAACTGGGTGATGAAGAAGCGCGGGCTCAACGAGGCGTCGAGGGCGAGGAGATGGTACATGTGAGCTTCGAACGCCGCTCGGTACTCTACCACCGTGCCGTTTTGCCGTAGTTGCAGGAGTTGATGCATCTCCAGCTCAAACTCGTCCGCCCCAAATTCGTCGCGGATCGCAGCACAGAAGGCATCCCATCCGAGCACGCGATGAGCTTGACGGTACGCCTGAAGCTAGTGAGCTGCCTGTCCCTCGATGTACAGCGTCGCCGTGGTCACCCAATTGTGTGGCGGTACGCGGTACAGCTCGAAGTAGGCGACACAGCGATCGATCCAAAGGTACAGGCCTGAGCCGTCGAATCATGGGAAATCGTGCTTGGGCGGCTTGGCGAAATACTCCTCTTGCCGCGGCATCTCCATGTCGTGGTGGCCCGGAGCGGGGTCGCCGGGGTGTGGACCGTCGACACGGTCCCCTCCATGCCGTAGTTGAAGAAGAGGCGGTCCGTTGTTGACGAGGCGATGTTGCGGCGCGTGCGGATCCACCGGTGCCGCGAAGGAGCCGGTCAGGGGCCGCCCCGTGGCGTACATGGAGGGTGGCCGCGCGGCGAGGTCGCGGGCGGTGGTGGTGCGGTCTGGCGCTGCTGGCGCACCTCGTCGACGTCGGCCTGCGTCAGATCCACTTGTCGGCGCAGAAGGGCGAGATCGACGGAGACCTGCTTGTTGAAGGCGATCTGCGCCTCCGCTTGCTTGTCGCCAGCGAGTTTGCTCTCGTCGAAGCGGGTGAGCAGGGACGAGAGCATGGATTTGAGTTCCTCCGATGATTCCGCCATGGCGAGTAAGATATGCTTGGTCTGCACAGAGGGCTTGGACGATGGCGCCGTGCCTGCTCGATCGATCTAACCCCGCTTGGGATTTCACGTCGATTTGCCGAAGCAATTCAACACCCAAGCAGTGGATGTTACAGATCAATCAGGGCGAAAGCGGTGGTGGGAAAAAAAATCGGCCGGATCAAGATGGCTCTGATAATCAGTTGTGACGACCCGAGGAGATTGGATCGCACGAGAGGGGAAAGGGGGATGAGATTTGAGGAGGAAGGAGGGCAGCTTTACTTGCAGAGGAGGAAGGTTCAGAGTATAGGGCGAGAGAGAAAGTGATCTTCACACAACACGCCTGCCACTTGCCCACGCAGGGGCTGGCTAAATAACACTCAACTCTGATGACCTGGTCTAGTGATGACTTGTCCCTGGCTTCCCTATTGGTTGCTCTAGTCCACCGTAGCACTTGTAGGTGCAGGTGTGACAGCGTTGTGAGTAAGTGTAAGTCACTGTTTGTCCAGAGAGAATGTAGTGCAACGTCAAAAAAAATTAGACCCCTTGGTACCTTGTTCGATTAGCAGGGATACATTAGCAATAAGCAACACAACAGCAGCGGATGCTACTTAAACGTTCCACGGAACATCGAGTAAAAACATTTGTAAACAGAACTACCAGGTAGGGTGGCATTAAAAAACAACATTATTCCTTGAAGGCTTCTGAAAACCGGCGATCTAGAGGCATCGTCTCAATGTCGGGCGACCTTGATGCAGACAAAAAGCATAGCGACGAGATTCAGAACAAGAAATGCAATGAATTGGATTTGGGGTGGTTGGCTGCTGGTTGGTGAATTTAGACATAGCACAGAACATGACCTACCACCATTTGGCTACAGAACGCCGTGAACTTAATGACTGACATACATCCGAAACAAAGGAGAATACAAGAGGATAAGACTAGTCACAATGATAGTAACTTAGACTATGTTACTACCTCTATGATGAGAAGTAACATATGTGTGGTGTTATGCAATACTTCATTTATTAGGTTGTAGACTCATCTTGTCTTGATGTGTGATGTTACAGTAAGGCTGACTATAGTGGGGGGTAACATAACTAGTATCATGTACTTGGGACTCGCAAACATGCTTATGTGGCAGTCAATTAAAGAAAGAGAGGGTAGCAGTAACATAGGTAGATACCGTCACATAATAAACGTTATGCTACTATGTGTCATGCATGGCAATAAATGAAACCATCTATGATACTACTTTATGATACTATGCACTATAGATGTAGTATCATACACTAGTATCATATGCATGATACTAGTATTATGACCAGCCTAAGACCTCTTCCAATGCATGGGTGCTTAGATGAGGTGCTAAGGGGATTAAAAGGCTTAGCAACTAAACTCCACAATGCATAGGTGTTTAGTTTTTGATTGCTAAGCTCCCTTCATTTAATTAGGTATAGACTCATATTTGTGTTTCCACCTAGGTACAAGCGCTTAGCATCGTTTCTTCCTGGGGTCACCATACTACTCTTTCTCTCTTCTTAATTAACATGCCACATCAAATTTTTTGCTTAGTTGATAAGCTTAACACCTATATAAGGTGGAGCATTGGGAGAGGCCTAACTAGCTCTGTTACCGCATGCCCCTATTTCCTCATTAATTACTCGACACATCATCTGTTTTGTCTAGATATGTGTGATGTTACCACCTATGTTACTTCCACTATGGGTAGTTTAAAGCTCGCAATACATTGCGGCTAATATAGTGGTTGAGAATCCCGAGATGCATGGGGGTTGAGATTTCAATGGGCAACATCGCGGAGTGCTCCTATGCAATTTCGGCTTACATGGCATCTTTGTCTATGTGAAGGAGAAAGATGTAAAAAAATAAAGGAAGTGGACTCTCATATGAGGGCCTAGCTATATGTGCATTTCTAGGCAAATACAATAAATATTAAGAAAGAGAAAAAAGAGAAGCTAGAAAAAAGTACTAATATAATTAAGCAACCTTATAGCCAACACTATTATATACGTAACTATAGCGTTGGCTATACATAACTTTATATTGGCTATACTATTAACCATGCTCTCAAGCAAGCGTGGTAGTGATAGCTACTAGGTTGCGTATGCAAACACTAGTGGCACAACTGTGTATCTCCAGGGCCAGTGTCTCGCTTGTGTTCTTCGTAGCACAGGCATGCAATTAAAATAATTGAACCTACTGAGGTACACCGTGCATGCCTTGGTCATATGTCTGGTGGAGAAAGGTCAATGAGTGTGGTGGTAGATGGCAGGTGAGTGGTGAAAAGTTCGACTTGACCTCACCATCTAGCTTAAAAAATACTTCCTCCGTTCAAAAAACAAATGACTCAACTTTGTATTAATTTAAAGCTAGTACAAAGCATTGTCCTCTTCTATCATTTATAGATGAAATTTTTCATTGCACACCGGTCACCGTCCTCTCTCATTTATAGTTGCACATGGTCAGGACATATCACCTGTTACCTAGATTCAGTGCATAGTGCCCTATGATGAGTACTAAGGTTAAAACACTTATTTCAGGACGAAGGGAGTATATAAAGCAAGGCGTGAGCCTTTTTTGCTTAGGATGTGCAAACTTTTAAGGGGTATAGCGAAGCAAAACTAGTTACGCAATAGATTATCTCTTAGTGGTATTTCTAGCATTTAATTTTAAGAGATCTTACAATCATGGTGCGGTTAAACATTAAGCTAGAAAGCATGTGAATAAAAGAAGACATCTCGTTTAGTGGATGGAAATGTCTTACTAAGGAGTATTTTCTTCCTAAGACACCATATCTTAACTAAGAGAAGGCAGTTGTCCCAGAAATTCACTCTAATTCACTCTCTTTCTTTACATGTATTGGGGTTGATAAAATTGTCTTTATCTTAACTCTGCCTCGTAAACTAAAGAAACTAGGGTCTTTTTTAGTAAGAGAATAATTGTCATGCCGTAACATCGGTGTGTGGTAACAAACTCTTTCTCCTCCTTATTTAACATCTTTTTCCTCCGTTTCAAAATAAAACTCTGCCTCGTAATCTAAAGATGAAAAATAAAATACAATGAGTATCTGTTAATCTTGTCTATACTAAATAAATATCTCTATATATAAGGTGACAGATATTGTTACTAAGAGATCGTCTCTTAATTAAGAAAGATAGCTTGTTAGGTTTCCCTTTATTCCATAAGTATTTTTTATGTGTCGGTCCAAAGATAGCTAGCCCATTCTACAGCCCTCACATCACCGGTTATCCAATTTGGCATCTCAAAATAAAATCATTGTACACGTTCTAGTAGAAGTTCTACCGGGCTAATGACCAGCTCTCTCTGTAGCATAGCAGGGGGCTAGTACCATCAACTTGGCTCTGCAGATTAGTGGAGATTGAACTGATTACGCATATGGATTCATATTATTGCCTAATCACAGGGTCTCCTCGTGCTGGATGAACCGCGCCATCGCCGGCCTTTGCTCTGTTCTGTTCGTAGGGTGCGGCCGACGATGGATGGACGTGTGTGGGAGTGACGAGAGGACGTTTCTAGTGACATGCTATGCTATCGAGCATGGTTACAGAAGTCGTCAATTGGTATGCAAGACCTGCATGCATGGCTAGCTAACTCTATAGGGCGTGTACTATGTACCACAAATAGTGATGGTGCAGTTAATATAATAAACTTCAATCAAATCTATTAAAAAGTTAGTAATTAATATCTATGACACCAAATAAAAATCGTTAGATCATTAATGAAATATATTTTCATAAGTTGCGTTACTTGGTATTATGGATGCCGATGTTTATTTTCTATATATTTGGTCAACCTTTACACTTAGAACAAAATTATATTAATACTCTATTTTACTCAGTCCTTTCCAGTTTAAAAAGATCTACACGTACGTATCCCTGGATCGCTAATTCGATTAATCAATATAACACAAATTGCATGTCAAAGAAGTTTTACCATTAGAAAATAGAACACTTGAAGTTCTTTATACCATAAAAGGAGATGCGCGCCTTTGACTCGTCGCAGCTGCAAAAAAAAATTGGGGACCATTGTACCGGAAGAGTAATCTTGTTGTGTTGGGGCTTGTAGCACACACTCTGTTCTTCTTTTTATCAATAGTGCGGCAAATCTTTTGCCTCGGCTTCCAAAAAAAGGTTTTTAATAATGTAAACTTTGTGATATAAACTCGTGTTATGTTAGTTAAACCTTGACTGTGTCTTTTAAACTAAAGAAAAAGAGAGGACAAGGATCCTTTGTTGTACGGCAGGGTGCCGTTTGACCACTGACTGATGGGTCCACCAGGAACCAAGCCTACATGTTAGTGCCCCAACGGCACGCGTTGTACATCAGACTACCCATAGTGGAGAGTAACTTAGATTAGTAACACGCATATGCGAAATTGCATAGAAGTACTCGGCGATGCTGCCCATTGAAATCTCAACCCCCATGCATCTCGGGATTCTCAACCACTATATTAGCCGGAATGTATTGCGAGCTTTATCCTCTCGTGCTCTCCTTTGTTCCGAACGTATGTCAGTCATTAAGTTCACGGCGTTCTATAGCCACATGGTGGTAGGTCATGTTCTGTGCTATGTCTAAATTCACCAACCAGCAGCCAACCACCCCAAATCCAATTCATTGCCTTTCTAGTTCTGAATCTTATCGCTATGCTTTTTGTCTGCATCAAGGTCGCCCGAGATTGACATGATGCCTCTAGGTCGCCAGTTTTCAGAAGCCTTGAAGGAATAATGTTGTTTTTCAATTCCACCCTACAGGTAGTTCTGTTTACAAATGTTTTTACTCGCCGTTCCGTGGAATGTTTAAGTAGCATCCGCTGCTGTTGTGATGCTTATTTCTAATGTATCCCTGCTAATCGAACAAGGTACCAAGGAGTCTAATTTTTAACCTTGCACTACATTCTCTTTGGACAAACAGTGACTTACACTTATCTGCAACACACACAGTGTAGCCACGCCACTCTTTTACTGGTCGTAATGAGAGTATTATAAGTGGTATCATGCATGCCAACTAGACTTTTTGGATGATGTGGCACACAGTTAAATGAGAAAAACAAAGGTGTGGTATCATATCATGATACTGTATCATATTAAATGTTTTACTACTTTGTGTCACGCATGGCAACTAATAAGGCAACCTAAGATACTAACTTATGATACTATGCATTACGGAGGTAGTATCATATACTAATATCATTTGCCAGCTGACGCATTGTTTTAATTCTATACATCCTCGATGCTTGACCCCTTCCTCCGGTACAAATCCAATTCAATGTTGCGTGAAAAACTCTCATCATCTGACTGGATTCATTGATGCGTTAGAACATTTAATGTGCGATGTGCAGCTATAATAAATATCGCAGCACAGGTATGCACTATTACATTTTACGTGTGGGTCTTGTATTCTCATTTAACAATTCATTTCCTCTAAAGTGGCACGGATCTCTAGAGAGCATGGGTGTGGACGTGATTTCGGTGGGTTGCACCACTAAGTGCTCCTAGTTCGCTTCACATGCGTATGTTAGTAGTCTATGTTATTAATACATTTGTTCTGGTTTAAAAATCACATTAGGCAAAACACCAAGACCAAGGAGAGATAAATGCTACAACCAATTAGATGGCAGGAGTTATTGCGCCTCAAATTTGTTGAGTTGCCTGGACGATGGATGCATGACCTAGTCCTGTACTACCATGGTGAAGGATGCATGACCTAGTCCTGTATTACCATTTTTTATTTGATAGGTTTCATTACCAGGACGACGGATGCATGACCTTGTCCTTTAGTGATGATAATTATGTTTTATTATTTTATAGAGTCTAGTCAGTAGCATGCAAGACTATCTACCAAAGGCACAACACAAAATATGTGCTAGACACATCTATGTTAATTGGAGAAAGAAATACAGAGGGCATGCTCTACAAAATAAGTTTTGGGCTATTGCAAAGGCTGCAAACAGAGAAGACTTCATGTACAGAAAAGCTAAGTTAGCTCAAGACACACCTGAAGGAGCAAGGGATATAATGAGAACAGAGCCTTAGCATTGGGCCAGAGTTTTTTTTCCTGTTGGATCTTTTTGTGACTCAGTAGACAACAACTTATGTGAGTCTTTTAACAATGCGATCATTGAGGGCAGATTCTATCCTGTCATCTCTATGTTGGAAAAGGCCACACACAGAGTTACACAAAGAGTTCAAGAAAATAGGACAAAATCTGAGAAGTGGAATTCTCATCCAATTTTCCCAAACATCCTTAAAAAGCTGAAGGTGAATATCAAATTGACACAATTTTGTGATGTGCTTTGGAATGGAAAAGAAGGCTTTGAGGTAAATCATGTCACTGGTAGAGGAAGGAGCTACACTTTCAATTTGGATAAGAGGACATGATCTTGTGGTTACTTGCAGCTGGCAGGGCTACCTTGTTGCCATGCTATCAGTGCATATACAAGAGTGGTAGAACTATAGAAGAATTCATTGATAAGTATTATTCAATTCAGCAGTTTAAAATATATATGAGCACTGCTTGGAGCCAGTTGAAGGTCAGGAAAGGTGGCCTATTTATGAAAAACAAAGACCACAAGCTCCAAGTTATATGCGCGTGCTAGTGTTAGGAAACATAGCATGCAATTTCAAAAAAATTCCTATGCTCACGCAAGATCTATCTAGGAGATGCATAGCAACGAGAGGGGATAGTGTGTCCACATACCCTCGTAGACCGAAAGCGGAAGCGTTAACTTGACGCGGTTGATGTAGTCGAACGTCTTCTCGAATCAACCGATCAAGTACCAAACGTACGACACCTCCGAGTGCTGCACACGTTCAGCTCGATGACGTCCCTCGAACTCTTGATCCAGTAGAGGTACGAAGGAGTCAACGAGTTCTGTCAGCACGACGGTGTGATGGTGGTGTTGGTGAAGTGATCCGCGCAGGGCTTCACCTAAGCACTACGACAATATGACTCGAGGAGTAAACGGTGGAGTGGGGCACCACACACGGCTAAGAGACAACTGTTGTGCTTTGGGGTGCCCCCCTGCCCTCGTATATAAAGGAGGAGAGGGGAGGCCGGCCGGGCCTAGGGGCGCGCCATGTGGGGGGAGTCCCACTAGGACTCCCAGTCCTAGTCGGCTCCCTCCTTCCTTCCAACGGAGAGGGGGAAAGGGGAGAGAGGGGGAGAGGGAGAAGGAAAGGGGGGCCACGCCACCCACCCCATGTCTAATTCGGACTGCCATGGGGGGGCGCCACCTCTTGTGGACTGCCTCCTCCTCTCTACTATGGCCCATGAGGCCCATTAACTTTCCCGGGGGTTCGAAAAATCCCCGAACCTCTTTGTGTTCTACTCTTGTAAGTAGTATGACGTTCACCGCCCACAACTCTTTGTGTTCTACTCGTGCATATCATCTACACATAGACCTGGCTCGGATGCCACTACTGGGAAACGTAGCATGCAATTTCAAAAAAAATTCTACGCTCACGCATGATCTATTTAGGAGATGCATAGCAATGAGAGGGGAGAGCGTGTCCACGTACCCTCGTAGACCGAAAGCGGAAGCGTTAACTTAACGCAGTTGATGTAGTTGAACGTCTTCTCGAATCAACCGATCAAGTACCGAACGTACGAGACCTCCGAGTTCAGCACACGTTCAGCTCGATGACGTCCCTCGAACTCTTGATCCAGTAAAGGTACGAAGGAGTCGATGAGTTCTGTCAGCACGACGGCATGATGCCGGTGTTGGTGAAGTGATCTGCGTAGGGCTTCGCCTAAGCACTATGACAATATGACCGGAAGAGTAAACGGTGGAGGGGGGCACCGCACATGGCTAAGAGACAACTATTGTGCTTTGGGATGGCCCCCCCCCCGCCCCCGTATATAATGGAGGAGTGGGGAGGCCGGCCGACCTTAGGGGCGCGCCAAGTGGGTGGAGTCCCACTAGGATTCCCAGTCCTAGTCGGCTCCCCCCTTCCTTCCAACGGAGAGGGGAGAGGGAGAAGGAAAGGGGGCCGCGCCCCCACCCCTTGTCCAATTTGGACTGCCATGGGGGAGGGGGGCGCCACCTCTTGTAGCCTGGCTCCTCCTCTCTACTATGGCCCATGAGGCCCATTAACTTTCCCGGGGGTTCCGGTAACCTCCCGATACTCCAAAAAAAAACCCCGAACAACCTCTTCGGAACCATTCCGGTGTCCGTACATAACCTTCCAATATATCAATCTTTAACTCTCGACCATTTCAAGACTCCTCTTCATGTCCGTGATCTCATCCAGGATTCCGAACAACCTTCGGTCACCAAAACGCATAACTCATATAATACATATCGTCATCGAACGTTAAGCGTGCGGACCCTATGGGTTCGAGAACTATGTAGACATGACCGAGACACCTCTTCGGTCAATAACCAATAGCGTAAACTCGATGCTCATATTGGTTCCCACATATTCTACGAAGATCTGTAGCGGTCGAACCGCAATGTCAACATACGTTATTCCCTTTGTCATCAGTATGTTACTTACCCGAGATTCGATCGTCGGTATCTTCATACCTAGTTCAATCTCGTTACCGGCAAGTCTCTTTACTCGTTCCGTAGTGCATCATCCCACAACTAACTCATTAGTCACATTGCTTGCAAGGCTTCATATGATGTGAATTACTGAGAGGGCCCCGAGATAGCACTCTGATACTCGGAGTGACAAATCCTAGTCTCGATCTATGCCAACCCAACAAACACCTTCGGAGATACCTGTAGAGCATCTTTATAATCATCCAGTTATGTTGTGACGTTTGATAGCACACAAGGCCTTCCTCCGGTGTCCGAGAGTTGCATAATCTCATAGTCGGAGGAATATATATTTGACATGAAGAAAGCAGTAGCAATAAAACTGAACGATCATTATGCTAAGCTAACGGATGGGTCTTGTCCATCACATCATTCACTAATGATGTGATCCCGTTTATCAAATGACAACTCATGTCTATGGCTAGGAAACTTAACCATCTTTGATCAATGAGCTAGTCTAGTAGAGGCATACTAGGGACACACTGTTTTGTCTATGTATTCACACATGTATCAAGTTTTCGGTTAATACAATTCTAGCATGAACAACAAACATTTATCATGAATAAGGAAATATAAAATAACAACTTTATTATTGCCTCTAGGGCATATCTCCTTCAGCCAGGTAGGCCCGGGAAAAATGACAGGAGGAGGGAAGAGGGAGAAGCACCAAAATGCAGAAAATTGTCAAAGCATGGCATTCAGATTAACTGTAGCTTGTGGGGTCACAAAGGCCACAATAAGATAGATTGCAATAAAAATCCTGAAAAGGGGAAGAAAAAGAATGCATTCCTGAAGAAATCTTGGAGGAAAATGAAAGCCTCTGAAGTAAATACTCCTATATTGCTTCACATACTTATGTCCTTTCATTTTAGTTGTTACTCCTGCATTGCTTCACATACTTATGTACTTTCATTTCTTTCACCAGCAAGCTAAAACTGATGCTCAGATCAGAGCAAGCCAACTAGCTCAAAGCAAAGGAAAATAACAAGCCCAAGCATGAACAAGTGGAGGGAAGAGGAAGGCTACCCAAAAGAGAATGTGCAAGCCAAGAAAAAAAAATCAAGAACTGATCATGTGCAAGCCAAGATTTTTTTTCAAAGAACTGATCATGTGCTTGTCTACTACTTTTCTGATCATATTAGTATGTTAAAAGAAATGGCATGTTGCAAATGTTGGAACTAGCAAGATTTGCCGTTTGCCACCTGTTTGTCGTCAGCTAGCAAACGGCAAAGAATGGCTTTGCCATCAGCCACCAGAAAGCAGACGACAAAGAGGCAGCGGACGGCAAAGGAAGGCTTTGCCATCAGCCAACATTTTGCCATCTGCTAGCTGACGGCAAAGCTTCTTTGTCGACCGTTAGCTGATGGCAAAGCTTCTTTGTCGACCGTTAGCTGACAGCAAAGAGGGTGTTTGGCCCACTGGCTGTTAAGCCCTAACGGGCCCCCTCTTTGCCATCCGCTAGCGGACGGCAAAGCGTCTGTTGCCCTCAGCTTGCAGACGGCAAAGGTGACACGGACGGCAAAGCTTCAAAATAAGTTAACGGCCCGCGCCCTCGCCGTCGCCCGCTCTCTTTCTCCTCTCCTCTCCTCTCCGCCCGACGAGCACCGCCGCCGCCCCGTCGCCCCACCACCCCGCCGCCCCACCGGCCCACCACTTCTCCATCGTTGCCCGCCCAGTTACCGCCCCCTTCCTGCCTCCCCACCCCCTCTCGAGCATCCCCGCTGTCGCCTCCCCGCCGCAGCCGCCGGTGGACTGCCCCCGGGGAGCGCCGCCCGTCGCTGGCCCCTCCCCGACCCGTCGCCGCCCCCACGGTGAGCCCCTGCCACCCCATCTCTTGTTTTTTACTTTAGTTAGTTTAGCTTCAGTTAATTAAGGTTTTTTAGTTTAGGTTTAGGTTTAATTTGTTTAGGCTATTTAGTTTAATTAGTTTAGGTTTTTTAGTTAGTTAGTTTAGGTTTTTTAGTTTAGGTTTACGTTTAATTTGTTTAGGTTATTTAGTTTAATTAGTTTAGGTTCAATTAGTTTAGGTTGTTTAATTTAGTTAGTTTAGGTTTAATTGGTTTAGGTTTTCTAGTTTAGTTAGTTTAAGTTTAATTGGTCTAGGTTATTTAGTTTAATTAGTTTAGGTTTTTTAGTTTAGTTAGTTTAGGTTTAATTAGTTTAGGTTATTTAGTTTAATTAGTTGTTTTTCCTGTTTTTTAATAATAAACAAGAAAGATGAAAAAAAGGAAGTAAAAGAAGAAGTGGAGGAAGAAGAAGAGGTGTCGGGGTGTCGTGTTGTGGGTCGAGGGGTCGGGGTGTCGTGTCGAGGGTCAAGGGGTCGAGGATTTGCCATCCCAACCACGACACCCCGACCCCCTGACCCCGACACCCCGACCCCCTGACCCCGACACCCGACCCCTCGACCCTCGACACGACACCCCGACCCCTCGACCCTCGACATGACACCCCGACACCTGACCCCTCGACCGTCGAGACGACACCCCCAACACCCCCACCCCTGACACGACACCTCAATTCCCAAGGGTTGCCGATGGTCGAGGGTTACCGAGGGGCACCCCGACCCAAACACAACACCCCGAGATCCCGAGACGGCACCCCCGACATCGACACCCCAACATTAATTAGTTTATGTTATTAGGTATTCAAGTTTTTTTTATGTTCATGATGATGATACACACTAATTTTTTTATTATGTTTATGATGTACCAATTTCATTTACTCTTTGTCATTGCAAGTGTTGACAGATGGTGGGCTTGGGTCGAGAGCGCTCCGAGCCTCCTACCTAAGCGCATGGGAGGGGTGTTATTATTGCATCCCAGAACCTTCGGAGAGCGCTGGTAGACAGCATGCAGACACCCCTAGCATCTTCGGCGGGCGCTTCTTCTTCGGCTGGGAGAGGAGGTCGGGGGAAGAAGAGGGGTGCAGGTAGAGGTGGACGGGGTGCTGGGAGAGGTAGGAAGGTTGTTCTGCTTTCCTCGCCCCCCCCCCCCCCCCGCTGAGTCTCCGGACCACCGGAGTGCTCCATCTCAGGTGGACCCGTCTAACCTGGACCCGTGTCGGACTCCGGTCCACGAGCCTCGGGTCGACGAGCCTCTCGTCGCCGAGCCTTAGGTCCCAGTGTCTTCCTCCCAAGAGACTCGGGTCGCACAGTCTTCCTCCCACGAGACTCGAGTCCCAGAGTCTTCGTCACACATGACTCAGGAGACTAGTAACCATGATGATGGTGTCGAGGATACCTTATTTGAGGATAGCTACAGCGAGAGCGAGTGGGTTGAGGAGGGCAAGAAGGTCTACCAGCGTGGTGGTACTAAGCTACCGTCCGTGCCGGCGACCCGCGACCAGAGGTGGTTGATTCGGCCTAATGGGGAGAAGTAAGTGCATTTACTCTTTTTTAACATTTTGCCTTCATGTTTGTTCAAATTAATATCTAATGCATTGGCCTTGTCATACGGCAGGGGTTGGATACACACAGATGGTGTCCGCAGGCCCAACCAGGTCCTTGGTACTCTAGTCCGACACCACTTCCCGGGGTGGGTCATGTTGCCCGGTGAGGGTGAGCTTCCACAACTAGCACTAACCTGGGAGCTGTACGAGGCTGCATCGGCCCCGCCGGGGGAGATGGTCGATGGTGTCGTGTGCGAGAGGTGGCCGACATTGTGAGACGACGGTTTTGGGTAATTTCTCCTTAACAGAATTAAAAATCAACAGTACCTAGTGATTGTACTAATGATCAGTGTTGTCTTGTTTGATTGCAGACCTTCCACAGGTGTCTTGAGGAACATGAGGCGGACGCGGCTATGGTTCTCGAAGCTGAGTGCAAGTGCCTACTTCAGAACACACGACACGAGGCTCGGGTGCAAGTTGTGCGAGACTACTACGCCTCGACTAACATCAGGAGGCAGAAGAAGAAGTGTCGTGTCAAGTATCTGAGTAAGGACAAGTACATGAAGGTAATTACCTATTCTTAAGGCCTTGTACTAGTTTCCTTGATTTGATTCGTAGGCGTAGCGCTGAGATTTCTCTTTGTCTAACTTAGGTGCCCGCGAGATGGTGTGCAGATAAGATGGACTCTTGCGAGAGGTTGGTGGATGAGTGGTGCTCTCCCCAATGGCTAGCCGTCCACAACATGGCCAGGGACAAGCATGCCCAGATGCAAGGTGTGCCACACCATCAAGGGAGCTGTCGGTGTCAAAACCGGTGGATCTCGGGTAGGGGGTCCCGATCTGTGCGTCTTAGGCAGATGGTAACAGGAAGCAAGGGACACAATGTTTACCCAGGTTCGGGCCCTCTCGATGGAGGTAAAACCCTACTTCCTGCTTGATTAATATTGAAGATATGAGTAGTATAAGAGTGGATCTACCACGAGATCGTAGAGGCTAAACCCTTTTTTTTTCGAGAGTACGCAAATTGCGTACCATAGCTTTATAGAAGAAGAGAGAATTACAAATACAAGATGACTACAACTCGCTGCGAACAACAAGTGTAGCATGAACTCCACATCCGGCTAGTCCAAAGACAGCCACCTACGACAACACCACTACAACGCAAAGGAACTTGCCCAAAACAGAAAAACCTTGCCGCGTCTCGGTCGATGCCAGCCACCTCCGAAGAACTGCAAATCCCACCGAGCATCTCTTGCCGACGCACCATCCACCCTTAATGCCTAAAGGAGATGGCAGGAGAATGGTGGGACTCGATCAGACCCGAGAAAGGTACCGTCTTGGAATCACTAGGGACGACCGTACATTGCGCCGCGGATGATCAATCATGAACAGTGGCGAGCGCCGGAGGAGCGCAACGAAGAACCTCCGACCCGTGTCTCCAGACACAATGCTCCCGCCAGAGGGATGACGTCGAGGACGCCGCCATCGTGCCGATCCTGCACCGAATCAAGGCTTTCGCCCGGAGACAACTACCAACACCAAGCGAGCGAGGGGATGTCGACGCACCTCGGCGACGCCTCCAAGGAGGGGTAAGACACCCACGGGTGCCCTCGCCGCCGGCCCAGCAAAACCGGACAAGACTTTCATCCGTGACGCCGCACATTGCCCCACCTCCAAGGATTGGGGCAGCACTGTCCTTGTAATCTCACACCGCCGCCGCCACAACTCCTCGCCGATGAAGCCGCACAACCGTAGTCCACCGACACCACACACAGCAGAGAGGAATGCGGCCCCAATATCCACCACCAACCTCAGCCAGCAGCCTCCGACACCTCGGCCATGGAACAGTGTCGCCACCGTGGTCGTCACCCGCTCCAGGGGACATCCACGCAATGACCCCATCCCCTCTGGCCCAGATCAAATCCGGAAAGATCCAGATCTGACCCTCCTCTCCAATAACCACTCCAGCGCCAACACCACCCGGCGGACACCACACCAGCCCCGATGCGGAGGATGCCGAACGCCCGCTGCTCGTCAGGAGCTCCTTCCTGACAGAGCCTCCATAGCGCCGCCGCCTCCGAAGCCGAGATCCAGCGCCGTCGCCTCCAAGCAGCACCGACGCGCCACCCAGCTCCACCGCCCCTGCTGCCTCCCCGTTGAATCCGCCACTCCCCCAAGAGCCACTCCGCCCACCGGAGAAGCCCGCCGCATCCTCGCGCCGCCGGCCATCCACCACCATCGCATCCCCAGGGACGACCCACCTCCGCGCGAAGGGGCTCGTCAGGGAGCGCCGCCCTCGCCCACCATCTTCGACGCCCAGGCGTGGCCGCCACCGCCGGCGCCGGCGGCGGCAGCGGCCGGGGAAGGGAGATCAGGTGCCTCTGGTTTCCTAGGGTTAGGGGCGCCTCCGGAGCCGCACGCGCGTGCGACCCGGGAGGAGGAGGGGAAAGCCTAGAGGCTAAACCCTAAGAGCTAGCCTATGATGGTATGATTGTAATTGTGATCGGCCTTCTAAGGACCATCCTCTCCGGTTTATATAGACACCGGAGAGGGCTAGGGTTTACATGGAGTCGGTTACAAGGAAGGAAACACAATATCCGGATCGCCAAGCTTGTCTTCCACGCAAAGGAGAGTCCCATCCGGACATGGGCCGAAGTCTTGAGTCTTGTATCTTCACGCTTCAATAGTCTAGACGATGTATACAGTCCGGCTGTCCGGATACCCCCTTATCCAGGACTCCCTCAGTAGCCCCTGAACCAGGCTTCAATGACGATGAGTCCGGCGCGCAGTCTTGTCTTCGGCATTGCAAGGCGGGTTCCTTCTCCGAATACTCCAATATACCCATCACGACGAACAGTGTCCGGCATCTCACCAATGTTGTACTCCTCGGCTTCAGTGCTTCAATAATGACCATTTCCACATGTCGAGCGAATGCGAGGAGTCGAGGCATTTTTGCATTTGCCACCCTCGGTCCTTCGGGCTAACCGTCTATTTGAAGAGACGGGGATTCCCAGATCCAAACCTCACTCTCCCTCCTCGAGCAAGCATCCAACAGAGCGCCCAGAGAAAACCATTCCAACATGGCCGGTCGTCGTAGCTCTTCTGCTCGCTCCCCTTGCCCCAAGCCGGGGGATTGGGGAGAGTGTTCAGTTTCTCATAGCCATTTGATAAAGTTACAAACCCAAGGGCTCCTCCCGCCGGCGTTCATGGTCCCTCTCCAAGCCGGAGTGGCCACCTATAACGGCGGAGAACAAGCAGATAGATCTCCCAATCCATCTCCAGAGGAGAGAATATGCCTCATTCTGCATCTGTTAAGGGGCGTCGGGTTCCCTATTCATCCATTCCTTCGCGGGCTGTTCTACGGCCTCCAGTTGCACAACTTTACCCCAGCCTCCGTACTACATATAGCAGGGTATGTCGCTCTTTGTGAGCTATTTCTAGGTTGCGAGGCTCATTTCGGATTGTGGAAGAAGCTATTCTGCCTTGTCCCCCGCAACCAGGGAGAATCCCTATGTCAAGTGGACGGGGCCGAAGTATGGCGTATCGCTGAGACCGGATACCTATCCGGCACTCCCAAGAAGGCACCAGATAACTGGGCCTCAGAGTGGTTTTATATTGACGACGCTCCCCTTCCGGATCCAGTCCGGACAGGACTCCCCAAGTTCAGTAACACCCCACCGAGGGCACGTCTAAGCTGGCGCCCCCGAGGCCCCCAAGAAGAGGATTCCAGGGAAATACATTTCCTGATGAGCAGGATAAAGCTACTGGCCAAATCCGGACTGACGATAGTCGAGGTCACGGCAATATGCATAATGCGGGGAGTGCAACCGCTTCAATATTGGGGCAATCCCATGTGGCATTACAACGGGAAAGACGATGCCACCCGCTGTGGCCGTAAGGGTCCGGACTCCGCCACTGCGCTGGCAAGGATATTGTCCGATCTATACAAAGGAGAAGAGGAAGACTTCCTTCATATCAAACCGCGAGACGGATTCTCCATGTACAATCCCCCAAACTGGGTAAGTCGTCATTTATGTTCTCGCTTCACTTATCGTGGCGTTCTTTGCTAAGGTTACCTGCCTCGATATTTCCAAGCAGGAGCTGAGCAGGGCTGTAGAAGGAATCTCCAGCCCTTCCCCATAACCAGAGGACCCTGAAAGGGCCCTGGATCCAGGACTCGAAGAAGAGCCGGATGCGGCCGTGGAGCTTGTCAACGGGATATTTTATCGGGCGAGCCGTGACGGCGCCTCAATGGCTATT
Source organism: Triticum aestivum (assembly GCF_018294505.1). NCBI lineage: Eukaryota > Viridiplantae > Streptophyta > Magnoliopsida > Poales > Poaceae > Triticum > Triticum aestivum. The sequence goes on from NC_057804.1 coordinate 10,443,008, forward strand.
ACTGCTGATTATCCCGGACTGCTACCTTCGTTGCGTGTAAGCCAAGCCGAAAACTCGATCCTCCGAAGAGGACTCTTTCCTGATGTCACGCTTTATCCCTGATGCGTCGTGTTTTTGCAGAAACGATGCTCGAAGCGCAGGGCCGAGCCCCTAGGGACCCGTCGGCCACAGGCATCCGGGATGGGTAGGCTCAAGAGGAAGGTGGTTAGGGCTGACACGCCTCTACAGAGGTAAGGAAACAACCTGTCATGTAATTATTGCTACTTGAAGTGTAACAGCGTCCTTTTCATCCTGGCAGGAAGAGGGGTATACGGACTATATCCGGGGATCCTGCCAACCACGCCTCCACTAGTCGGGCTCCAGAACCAACTTCGAGAGAGGAGGCGGACGTAGGGCCAATGCCGCATAGTCCTCCGACAGAGGATGCAGATATGCTTTCGGCCACAAACTCCGATGTGGAGAGCGCCATGAATCATCGGCGCCGGAGGGCCGTGCTTCGGAACAACATCTTTTCCGACGAGGCCTTTAATGCCTTCAATTCGGCAGACACATACATCCGGGCTGCTCAAGACGGGCTTGCCCAAGCGACGAACCAATATACCAAAGATACACGGGTAAGAAATTGTGATAAGTATGTATAGCAGTAGCCCCTGAGACTTGAAACGGTTGGAACAACAGTTTTAAGTATCAATTTGTGTGCAGGTTCTTGTAGATAAGAATGAGCAATTGTCTCGGGAGCTGGAAGAGTGCAAGACCCAACTAAGGGCCACAGTTGCCAAGCTAGAGGAATCACAGAAGGCCTCATACGGTAACATTTATCTCGACGTTAGCAACTGGCTGTTGTGACAAACAGAAAATTCTGTAGATAACCCCGGAGTGAATCCGGAGAGCGAGAGAGATGACGAGTCGCATCTCCAGAGGCAACTAAAGGCTGGCGAGCACATTCTCACGCAAGTGCAGTAGGAGAAGAACAATCTTTAAGATGCCAATGTCCGGCTGGACGTAGAGTTAAAAGACGTCCGCGCACAGCTGGCGGACTCTGTAAAGGAGAATAAAAGGCTTCGTTGCGGCATTTATGGTGAGTGCCTAGACGAACTGCATGATAGTTCGGCGAGGAAGTGTATTGAAAGAATTTTGCTTGTAGGAATGTTAACGGGTCGCCCCGAGGAGGAGATGCCCTTGTCTGTTGGATGGCATAGAGGAGGAGTATAGTCAGTCCAAGTGACTGTGTAATTTAAGGGCATAAGTAGCCCCTAGCCGGATTAAAATCATTTGTCATGGTAGACCTTTTCGCTTCAGCCCTCGGATCCTATATTACGGGGTGTGTCCAAATACCCGCTCAGTTATACAAAACCGGGGTATGCGTGGAGACCAGACGTAGAGGTCATAAGTGCTTGAATAGACAAGTACCCAACTAGTTATGTTATATTACATGGATAGTAAGAAACATCTTCCAGGGAGAATAGTTCCGTTAGGGGTTCCTTTCCCTGGGGGTGCATGCGGCAAAGCACATGCCCGGACTACGGACAAAGGCGCAGGATACAAAACTTCTGGGGATTTATGTTATGAAAAACGAAAACATCTTTTGTTCACCCACCGAATATTCTCTTAAGGAAACTAGCTTTCGGCTTCACCCAGTCTGAGGTACATATCCGGCTCAACCGGCAGTAACAATCGCAGAGGTGCTCCCCTTATGCCCTAGCCGAATTAACGGGAACGTAGGGCATAAACACAGGAGCCAGGCAACCCAGCTTGGCCACGTCTTAAGTCATATCGATGCATATAATGGTGAAGAAAAGGCACGCATAAAAAGAAACTTATGTGTGATGGGCAAAAAGCCTTCAGAGTAATTTATATTTAGCTTCCGTATAGGAAGCCCCCAGGTATTGTTTACACACATAGTGCGGCCGGAATAGTCCGGGAGTCCGTACTGTATGAAATACTTTGTGTGAAGAGAAAAGGACCGAGAGAGGAAGAGGGAGGGAGCATAAGTAAAAAAGAAGGAGGTGAAGAGACAAACACTGAGTTCCGCGCTAGGCATAGAATCTCCGGAGTCTGGCCGCGTTCCATGGGTTCGGCTCGAGTCTGTTATCGGATGCATTATGTAAGCGGTACGCTCCTCCGGTGAGAACTTGGTCGATGACGAAGGGGCCACTTGGGTTTGAGCTTGTCCTTCTTCTTCTCCGGTAAGCGTAGAACGTGTTCACAAATATTATAAGTTTTGGCCCGTACTTCTCTGCTTTGGTATCGTCGAGCCTGTTGCTGATAGAATGCGGAACGGGCCTTAGGGACATCGCGCTCCTCCTCCAGGGCGTCCAAGTTATCCTGCCGATCTAACTCGGCTTCCTTTTCTTCGTACATGCGTACGCGAGGCGAATCATGTATTATGTCGCAAGGTAGTACTGCTTCCGCACCGTACACCATAAAAAATGGTGTATATCCGATGGTGCGATTCGACGTGGTCCGCAGCCCCCAGAGTACGGAGTCGAGCTCCTCGACCCAATGAGTATGCGACTCTGTCAAGGATCGCACTAGTCTGGGTTTAATGCCACTCATAATGAGACCGTTTGCCCATTCGACCTAGCCATTTGTTTGAGGATGGTAGACGGAAGCATAGTCGAGCTTAATGCCCATTTTGCCGCACCAAGATTTCACCTCATCGGCCGTGAAATTTGAGCCATTATCGGTGATGATGCCGTGGGGGACACCGTATCAGTGTACGACCCTGGATATAAAGTCGATTACTTGTCCGGATTCGGCCGTTTTTTTCACTGGTTTGGCTTCTATCCATTTGGTGAACTTGTCTACCATGACCAATAGGTATTTTTTCTTGTGGCTTCCACCTTTAGGGGGTCCAACCATATCCAGCCCCCAGACCGCGAAGGACCAAGTTATGGGGATTGTTTGGAGGGCGGTAGGGGGCATATGACTCTGATTGGCAAAGAGCTGGCAACCGACGCAATGTTGGACAAGGTCATGTGCGTCTGCTCGGGCCGTCGGCCAATAGAAACCTGTACGGAAGGCCTTGCTGACTAGTGCTCGAGCCGCGGCATGGTGCCCGCCCAGTCCGGCATGGATTTCAGCCAAGAGCTGCCGCCCTTCTTCTTCGGAGATGCACCTTTGAAGCACTTCGGTCGCGCTTTTCTTATAGATTTCCCCTTCATGGACTTTGTAAGCTTTGGAACGCCGGACAATGCAGCGTGCTTCATTTTGGTCTTCGGGGAGCTCCTGCCTATTTAGGTAGGCCAAGAAGGGTTCAGTCCACGGGGCGATGACGGCCATTATTTCTGGGCTGACGTTGTTATTTCGGTGGTCGAGCCTCCGATTATGTCTGTTAGTTCTGAATCTGGGGATGTATTCAGATCCTTGCTGGTATTGTCGGACTCCTCTCCCCATGCCACGGATGGCTTGAATAGCCTTTCCAGGAATATCTTATGTGGGACAGGGTCGCGTTTAGCGCCGATGCAAGCAAGTACATCTGCCGCTTGATTGTTTTCTCGAGCCACATGGTGGAATTCGAGCCCCTCAAACCGAGCTGACATTTTAAGGACGGCATTACGGTAGGCCGCCATTTTCGGATCCTTGGCATCAAAGTCTTCGTTTATCTGGGATATTGCAAGGTTTGAATCCCCACACACCTCTAGGCGTTGAATGCCCATAGAGACTGCCATCCGAAGACCGTGCAACAGAGCCTCATATTCGGCTGCATTGTTGGAGTCTGTGTATAATATCTGGAGGATGTATTGGACCATGTCTCCGGTGGGAGACGTCAGGACTACGCCTGCTCCCAATCCGGCCAGCATTTTGGAGCCGTCGAAGTGCATGATCCAGTTAGAGTATGCGCCATACTCTTTAGAGAGTTCGGCTTCCGTCCATTCGGCGACAAAGTCAGCTAATACTTGTGACTTGGTAGCCCGCCGAGGCTTGTATATTATGTCGAACGGAAGGAGCTCAATGGCCCATTTAGCGATCCGGCCCGTGGGATCGCGGTTATTTATTATATCGTTTAGTGGTACTTCGGAGGCCACCGTAATCGAACACTCTTGAAAATAGTGTCGTAGCTTTTGGGATGCCATGAAGACCGCGTATGCTATTTTTTGATAGTGTGGGTGTCGGGATTTGCATGGGGTGAGGACCATGGATACGTAGTAAACCGGCTTCTGTAGCGGGAATTTGTATCCATCAACCTCTCGTTCGACGACGAGTACTGCGCTTACAACTTGATGTGTTGCAGCTATGTACAGCAGCATAGGTTCGCCGATATTTGGCGCTGTTAGGACTGGATTATTGGCCAATAAGGTCTTTATTTCATCGAGTCCGGCTGCGGCTGCATCCGTCCACACAAAGTGTTCGGTGCGCCGAAGAAGGCGGTAAAGAGGCAATGCCTTTTCTCCTAACCTGGAGATAAAGAGGCTCAAAGCGGCCACGCATCCAGCTAGTTTCTGGGTGTGTTTGAGGTCTGTTGGTATAGCCAACTGCGACAAAGCTCGGATTTTTGCCGGATTAGCTTCAATTCCTCTATTGGAAATGATGAAGCCCAACAGTTTTCCAGAGGGGACGCCGAAAACGCATTTCTCCGGATTCAGCTTGATGTCGTATGTTCGTAGGTTGTCGAACATAAGCCTCAAGTCATCTATTAGGGTTTCGACGTGTCTTGTTTTTATGACTACGTCGTCCACGTATGCCTCCACTGTTTTGCCGATTTGCTTTTCCAGGCATGTTTGAATCATGCGTTGATAGGTTGCACCGGCATTCTTGAGCCCGAAAGGCATAGTGTTGAAGCAAAAAGGGCCATATGGCATTATGAAAGTTGTAGCAGCTTGGTCGGACTCTTCCATCTTTATTTGATGGTATCTAGAGTATGCGTCGAGGAAACACAGCGAGTCGTGTCCTGCTGTGGCATCGATGATTTGATCGATGCGAGGGAGGGGAAAGGGATCCTTGGGGCAAGCCTTGTTAAGGTCTTTGAAGTCGACGCACAGGCGCCAGGATTCGTCCTTCTTTGGTACCATTACCAAGTTTGCCAGCCAATCCGGATGCTTGATATCTCTGATGAATCCGGCCTCAAGTAGCTTGGCTAGCTCCTCCCCCATGGCTTGTCGTTTGGGCTCTGAAAACCGCCTTAGGGTCTATTTGTCGGGTTTGTATCCCTTTAGTATGTTAAGGCTGTGTTCGGCCAATTCGCGCGGGATGCCCGGCATGTCCGATGGGTGCCAGGCGAAAATGTCCCAATTCTCGCGTAAGAAGTCTCACAGTGCAGCGTCCATAGTGGGGCTTAACTGTGTCCCGATGGAGGTTGTCTTCGTGGGGTCCGTAGGGTGGACTTGGAATTTGACTATCTCATCTACGAGTTTAAATGAGGTGGACCTGGGTCGTTTATCGAGTATCACGTCGTCCCTGTCCACGGTGGCACGCAGTGTTGTTAATTCTTCCGCTGCTAGGGCTTCGGACAGTGCCTCCAAGGCTAGTGCTGCGGTTTTGTTTTCGGCGCGGAGTGCGACGTTCGAATCACTAGCTAGAGTGATGATTCCATTGGGTCCGGGCATTTTAAGCTTCATGTACCCGTAATGGGGTATAGCTTGAAAGCTCGCAAACGCGTCGCGCCCTAGAAGGGCGTGGTATCCGCTGCTGAAAGGGGCCACTTGGAACATGATTTCTTCGGACCTGTAATTCTCCGGGGTGCCGAATACCACATCGAGTGTGATTTTCCCCGCGCACCGTGCCTCCCGACTAGGGATAATTCCCCTGAAGGTTGTGCCGCTTTGCTCAATGCGACCTTTATCAATTTCCATCTTCTTGAGTGTTTCTTCATAGATCAGGTTTAATCCGCTTCCGCTGTCCATGAGCACTTTAGTGAGCCGAAAGTCGTCCACAATTGGACTAAGGACCAAAGCGGCTGGTGCCCGGGCGGTCTGGAATTGGGGCTCGTCACTGGCATTGAAAGTTATAGCAGTGTCGTTCCACGGATTCACTTTTGCCACATGGCAGATTTCAGCAGAGCTTCGATGGGCTCGCTTGCGCCTATTGTTTGAGGCGAAAGTCTCGAAGACTGTTAGCACCGTATTGTGTTCCTTTGCGGGATGCTGTTCGGCTTTATGGCTCTCGAGGAGATCCTCGCCACTCTTAGCCACCTGCCGGAGTATCCAACATGCCCTAAGGCTATGGGTTGGTGTTGCATCCGTCGTATTGTGAAGCTAGCTTGCATGGCCCATTGAGCCATCCTTCCAATACGGTTCCACGCCCTGGGGCGGGTTTTGGTTTCTTGGGAATTGAATTGGTCGACTTACGAGAGTTCGGCCGTTTAGTTCGGACCAAGGTTCTGGGGAGGGCCGTACTATCCCAAAATTCCGTTTGGGTTTTCCAGGCGCTTTCCATCGCACCGTACTTCTGTACTATGGTCGCTAAGTCCGCAAAGTGTGCTATGTTACGACGGCTTATAGCATTAAGGAGTCCTTTGTTTGTGCAGTTTTTGCAGAAAAGTGAGACTACGTCCTCCTCGTGGCAGTCCTCGACCTTGTTAAGCGCAAGGAGGAATCTGGCCCAGTAGTGGTGTACCGTCTCCAGGGACTCTTGACTGACGCGGGAGAGACGGTTTAAGTCCAAGCGAGTGTCGTTGGCCGAATCCTGGTCTTGATCCGATCTGACACCCGAGGGCACGGAAGGTTCCGAGCTCGACAGTTTGAGGCCCGGAGTATCGCCCGATCTCTTCGGCCCGACGCCCGACTCTAAGTCCGGGACTCGGGTCATGTCTTCCTTTGGGTAGGTGTTCGGCTTACTGAGTTCGATGATTGCTACGTCTTGAGCTTGCGTTGGTTTTCCTCGAAGAGGAGAGGGTGATGCAGCAAAGTGTAGCGTAAGTACTTCCCTCAGTTTTGAGAACCAAGGTATCAATCCAGTAGGAGGCTCCTCGAAAGTCCCACGCACCTACACAAACAAACTGAGAACTCGCAACCAACGCAATAAAGGGGTTGTCAATCCCTTCACGGCCACTTGCGAAAGTGAGATCTAATAAGATAGTAGATAGATAATATATTTTTGGTATTTTATAAGATAGATGCAAAAAGTAAAGATGCAAATAAAGATAGATTGAAAGCAAATATGATAAGAGATAGACCCGGGGGCCATAGGTTTCACTAGAGGCTTCTCTCGAGATAGCATAAGTATTACGGTGGGTGAACAAATTACTGTCGAGCAATTGATAGAAAAGCGCATAGTTATGAGATTATCTAGGCATGATCATGTATATAGGCATCACGTCCATAACAAGTAGACCGACTCCTGCCTGCATCTACTACTATTACTCCACACATCGACCGACTCCTGCCTGCATCTAGAGTATTAAGTTCATAAGAACAGAGTAACGCATTAAGCAAGATGACATGATGTAGAGGGATAAACACATGCAATATGATATAAACCCCATCTTGTTATCCTCGATGGCAACAATACAATACGTGTCTTGCAACCCTTTCTGTCACTGGGTAAGAACACCGCAAGATTGAACCCAAAGCTAAGCACTTCTCCCATGGCAAGAAAGATCAATCTAGTAGGCCAAACCAAACTGATAATTCGAAGAGACTTGCAAAGATAACTCAATCATACATAAAAGAATTCAGAGAATATTCAAATATTATTCATAGATAAACTTGATCATAAACCCACAATTCATCGGATCTCGACAAACACACCGCAAAAAGGGATTACATCGAATAGATCTCCACAAGAGAGGGGGAGAACATTGTTTTGAGATCCAAAAAAAAAGAGAAGAAGCCATCTAGCTAATAACTATGGACCCGTAGGTCTGTGGTAAACTACTCACAACTCATCGGAGGGGCAAGGATGTTGATGTAGAAACCCTCCATGGTCGATTCCCCCTCCGGCAGAGTGCCGGTGAAGGCTCCAAGATGGGATCTCGCGGATACAGAAGGTTACGGCAGTGGAAATTGTGTTTCGTGGTGCTCCTGGATGTTTTCGGGGTCCGTAGGTATATATAGGAGGAAGAAGTACGTCGGTGGCCGCCCGAGGGGCCCACGAGACAGGGGCGCGCGCCCTCCTATCTCGTGGGAGCCTCGGCTGCTTCCTGACGTGCATTCCAAGCTCTCCGGATCAGATTTGTTCCAAAAATCACGCTCCCGAAGGTTTCATTCCGTTTGGACTCCGTTTGATATTCCTTTTCTTCGAAATACTGAAATAGGAAAAAAAACAGCAATATGGGCTGGGCCTCCGGTTAGTAGGTTAGTCCCAAAAATGATATAAATATGTAAAATAAAGCCCATAAACATCCAAAAGGGGTAATATAATAACATGGAACAATCAAAAATTATAGATACATTGGAGACGTATCAAGCATCCCCAAGCTTAATTCCTGCTCGTCCTCGAGTAGGTAAATGATAAAAAGAGAATTTTTGATGTGGAATGCTACCTAGCATAATTCATAATGTAATTTTCTTCATTGTGGCATGAATGTTCAGATCCAAATGAATACAAAATAAAAGTTCATATTGACATAAGAAATAGTAACACTTCAAGCATACTAAACAAAGTAATCATGTCTTCTCAAAATAACATGGCAAAAGAAAGTTCGTCCCTACAAAATCATATAGTTAGGCTATGCTTCATTTTCGTCACACAAAGATGTTCCCAACTTCTATACCCCCAATGACAAGCCAAGCAATTGTTTCATACTTAAATAATCTCAAACTTTTTCAACCTTCACGCAATACATGAGCGTGAGCCATGGATATAGCACTATGGGTGGAATAGAATATGATGATGGGGATTGTGTGGAGAAGACAAAAAAGGAGAAAGTCTCACATTGACGAGGATAATCAACGGGCTATGGAGATGCCCATAAATTGATGTCAACATGAGGAGTAGGGATTGCCATGCAACGGATGCACTAGAGCTACAAATGCTCAACAAAGGAAAACTAGTGGGTGTGCATCCAACTTGCTTGCTCATGAAGACCTAGGGCATTTGAGGAAGCCCATCGTAGGAATATACAAGCCAAGTTCTATAATGAAAAATTCCCACTAGTATGAAAAAGACAACTTATGAGACTCACTACATGAAGAACAAGGTGCTACTTTGAAGCACAAAATATGAGACTCACTACATGAAGAACAAGGTGCTACTTTGAAGCACAAGTGTGGAAAAAGAGATAGTAACATTGCCCTTTTTATTTATTTATTTATTTTTTTTTTTCTTTTTTTCTTTTTTTGGGCCTTCCTTTTTTTTATTTTTGCCTTTTTTTTTTCTTTGGGCAATGTTCTAATAATGATGATCATCACACTTCTATTGATTACAACATAAGAATTACAACTCGAAACTAGAACAAGATATGACTCTATATGAATGCCTCCGGCGGTGTACCGGGATGGTGCAATGAATCAAGAGTGACATGTATGAAAAATAATGCATGGTGGCTTTGCCACAAATACGATGTCAACTACATGATCATGCAATGGCAATATGACAAAAGTAAAGTATGTCATGAAATGAAGAACGGAACGGTGGAAAGTTGCATGGCAATATATCTCGGAATGGCTATGGAAATGCCATAATAGGTAGGTATGGTGGCTGTTTTGAGGAAGATATAGGAGGTTTATGTGTGATAGAGCGTATCGTATCACGGGGTTTGGATGCACCGGCGAAGTTTGCACCAACTCTCAAGGTGAGAAAGGGCAATGCACGGTACCGAAGAGGCTAGCAAAGGCGGAAAGGTAAAAGTGCGTATAATCCATGGACTCAACATTAGTCAAAAGAACTCATATACTTATTGCAAAAATTTAGAAGTCATCAAAAATCAAGTACTACGCGCATGCTCCTAGGGGGATAGATTGGTAGGAAAAGACCATCGCTCGTCCCCGACCGCCACTCATAAGGATGCACAAGCCAAGTACACTTCATGTTTCAAATTTGTTACACAACTTTAACCATACGTGCATGCTAAGGGACTTGCTAACTTCAACACAAGCATTCTTTGAATTCATAATCACCCAACTAGCATGACTTTAATATCACTACCTCCATATCTCAAAACAATTATCAAGTATCAAGTTGATCATAGCATCCAATTCACTTCCTATGATAGTTTTTATTATACCCAACTTGGATGCTCATCATTCTAGGACCAACTTTATGATAATAGCAAATACCATGCTGTTCTAAAAGACTCTCAAAATAATATAAGTGAAGCATGAGAGACTAGCAATTTCTTCAAAATTAAGACACCACCGTGCTCTAAAAGATATAAGTGAAGCACTAGAGCAAAAACTATCAAGCTCAAAAGATATAAGTGAAGCACATAGAGTATTCTAGCAAATTCTAATCAAATAGGCTTCTCCCAAAAGGTGTGTACAGCAAGGATGATTGTGGTAAACTAAAAAGCAAAGACTAATATAATACACGACGCTCCAAGCAAAACACATATCATGTGGCGAATAAAAATATAGCTCCAAGTAAAGTTACCAATGAACGAAGACGAAAGAGGGGATGCCTTCCCGGGGCATCCCCAAGCTTAGGCTTTTGGCTATTCTTGAATATCTTGGGGTGCCATGGGCATCCCCAAGCTTAGGCTCTTGCCACCCTTTATTCCATAGTCCATAAAAGCTTTACCCAAAACTTGAAAACTTCACAACACAAAACTCAACAGGAAATCTTATAAGCTCCGTTAGTGAAAGAAAACAAAACCACCACATAAGGTACTGCAATGAACTCATTCTTTATTTATTTTGGTGTTAAACCTACTGTATTCCAACTTCTTTATGGTTCATAGACTGAATTACTAGCCATAGATGCATTGAAATAAGCAAACAACACACGAAAAACAGAATCTGTCAAAAACAGAATAGTCTGTAGCAATCTGTAACTAACGCAAACTTCTGGAACTCTAAAAATCCTACCAAAATAGGAAGTCCTGGAAAATTTGTCTATTGAACAGAAGCAAAAAGAATCAACGCAAAATCACGTTCCTGTGATTTAACAAAATTATATTCGTGCGCGCAAAGTTTCTGTTTTTCAGCAGAATCAAATCAACTATCATCGTAGGTTATCCTATAGGTTCTACTTGGCACAAACACTAATTAAAAGATAAAAATACATCTAAACAGAAGGTAGATGCAAGATTTATTCCTAAACAGGAGCAAAAACAAAAAATATAAAGAAAATTGGGTTGCCTCCCAACTAGCGCTACCGTTTAACGCCCCTAGCTAGGCATAAAAGCGAAGATAGATCTAACGAGTGCCATCTTTGGCACTAGATTCATATGTAGCACGCATGATAGATTCATAAGGTAATTTGACTTTATTTCTTGGAAAGTGTTCCATGCCTTTCTTTAAGGGAAATTGGAATCTAATGTTCCCTTCCTTCATATCAATAATCGCACCAATCGTTCTAAGGAAAGGTCTACCAAGAATAATAGGGCAAGAAAGATTGCAATCTATATCAAGAACGATAAAATCTACGGGCACCAAATTTCTATTTGCAACAATAAGAACATCATTGATCCTTCCCATAGGCTTTTTAATGGTGGAATCCACAAGGTGCAAATTTAACGAGCAATCATCAAGATCATGGAAACCTAGAATATCACATAAAGTTTTCGGAATCGTGGAAACACTAGCACCCAAATCACACAAAGAAAAACACTCATAATCTTTAATTCTAATCTTTATAGTAGGTTCCCACTCATCATTAAGTTTTCTAGGTATAGAAACTTCCAAATTCAGTTTTTCATCATAAGATTGCAACAAGGCATCAACAATATGTTTGGTAAAAGCTTTATTTTGACTATAAGCATGAGGAGAATTAACAACGGATTGCAAAAAGTAAATACAACCTTTTAAAGAGCAATTATCATAATCAAATTCCTTGAAATCCGAGATAGTAGGTTCAATATTATTAGAAGTTGAGGATTCTCCAATCTCTCTTTTACCAAATTTAGCATTAAGATCTAAAGACTCCGAATTCTTGGGACGCCTTCTAGGCAAAGTTGATTCATCATCACTCCCATAATCATCAAAATTCATATTGCAAAACATAGATCTAATTAGAGACGCATCAATAACTTTAAGATCGTCATCATTATTTTCACGGAGACTAGAAGAACACGCTTTTATAAAGCTTTCTTTTTTAGCACGCAATCTAGCGGTTCTTTCCTTGCACTCGTGAATGGAAATTCTCATTACTTTGAGAGACTCATTGATATCATCCTTAGGAGAAGAAGATCCAAGTTTAAGAGAATTAACATCAAGCGAAAGTCTATCAACGTTCCTAGCCAAATCATCAACTTTGAGCAATTTTTCTTCAAGCAAAGCATTAAAATTCTTTTGAGAAATCATAAATTCTTTCACACTATTCTCAAAATCAGAGGGCATCTTATTAAAATTACCATAAGAATTATTGTAGGAATTTCCATAATTATTAGAGGGATTACTAGGGAACGGTCTAGTATTAAAATTTCCTCTATAAGCATTGTTTCCAAAACTATTCCTACCAACAAAATTCACATCCATAGATTCATTATTATTCTCAATCAAGGAAGACAAAGGCATATCATTGGGATCAAGAGGAGTATTTTTAGTAGCAAACATCTTCATAAGTTCATCCATCTTTCCACTCAAAACATTGATTTCTTCTATAGCATGCACTTTTTTACTAGAAGATCTTTCGGTGTGCCATTGAGAATAATTAGCCATAATATTATCAAGCAATTTTGTAGCATCTCCTAACGTAATTTCCATAAACGTGCCTCCCGCGGCCGAATCTAAGAGATTTCTAGAAGCAAAGTTCAAACCGGCATAAAATTTTTGTATGATCATCCATAAATTCAAACCATGAGTAGGGCAATTGCGAAGCATCAATTTCATTCTTTCCCAAGATTGGGAAACATGCTCATGATCAAGTTGTTTAAAATTCATAATATCGTTCCTAAGAGTGATGATCTTAGCGGGAGGAAAATACTTAGAGATAAAAGCATCTTTGCACTTGTTCCAAGAATCAATACTATTTTTGGGCAAAGATGAAAACCAAACTTTAGCACGATCTCTAAGTGAAAACGGAAATAACTTCAATTTGACAATATTGTTATCCGTATCTTTCTTCTTTTTCATATCACACAAATCAACAAAATTGTTTAGATGAGTAGCGGCATCTTCACTAGGAAGGCAGGTGAATTGATCTTTCATAACAAGATTCAGCAAAGCAGCATTGATTTCACAAGACTCAACATCATTAAGAGGAGCAATCGGAGTACTAAGGAAATCATTATTATTGGTATTTGAGAAGTCACACAACTTGGTATTATCTTGTGCCATGGCAACAAGTAATCCAACACACAAGCAAACAGAAAAACGGCAAGCAAAAAAAGAGAGGAGGAGATTGGGAAAGAGATGGCGAATAAAGCGGCAAGGGTGAAGTGGGGCAGAGGAAAACGAGAGACAAATAATGTAAATGCAAGGGAGATGGGTTTGTGACGGGTACTTGGTATGTCTTGACTTGAGCAAAGACCTCCCCGGCAACGGCGCTAGAAATCCTTCTTGCTACGTCTTGAGCTTGCGTTGGTTTTCCTCGAAGAGGAGAGGGTGATGCAGCAAAGTGTAGCGTATGTATTTCCCTCAGTTTTGAGAACCAACGTATCAATCCAGTAGGAGGCTCCTCAAAAGTCCCACGCACCTACACAAACAAACTGAGAACTCGCAACCAATGCAATAAAGGGGTTGTCAATCCCTTCACGGCCACTTACGAAAGTGAGATCTGATAGAGATAGTAATATATTTTTGGTATTTTATAAGACAGATGCAAAAAGCAAAGATGCAAATAAAGATAGATTGAAAGCAAATATGATAAGAGATAGACCCGGGGGCCATAGGTTTCACTAGAGGCTTCTCTCGAGATAGCATAAGGATTACGGTGGGTGAACAAATTACTGTCGAGCAATTGATAGAAACGCGCATAGTTATGAGATTATCTAGGCATGATCATGTATATAGGCATCACGTCCATAACAAGTAGACCGACTCCTGCCTGCATCTACTACTATTACTCCACACATCGACCGACTCCTGCCTGCATCTAGAGTATTAAGTTCATAAGAACAGAGTAATGCATTAAGCAAGATGACATGATGTAGAGGGATAAATACATGCAATATGATATAAACCCCATCTTGTTATCCTCGATGGCAACAATACAATACGTGTCTTGCAACCTTTTCTGTCACTGGGTAAGAACATCGCAAGATTGAACCCAAAGCTAAGCACTTCTCCCATGGCAAGAAAGATCAATCTAGTAGGCCAAACCAAACTGATAATTCTAAGAGACTTGCAAAGATAACTCAATCGTACATAAGGATTCAGAGAAGATTCAGATATTATTCATAGATAAACTTGATCATAAACCCACAATTCATCGGATCTCGACAAACACACCGCAAAAAGGGATTACATCGAATAGATCTCCACAAGAGAGGGGGAGAACATTGTATTGAGATCCAAAAAGAGAGAAGAAGCCATCTAGCTAATAACTATGGACCCGTAGGTTTGTGGTAAACTACTCACAACTCATCGGAGGGGCAAGGATGTTGATGTAGAAACCCTCCATGGTCGATTCCCCCTCTAGCAGAGTGCCGGCGAAGGCTCCAAGATGGGATCTCGCGGATACAGAAGGTTACGGCGGTGGGAATTGTGTTTCGTGGTGCTCCTGGATGTTTTCGGGGTCCGTAGGTATATATAGGAGGAAGAAGTACGTCGGTGGCTGCCCGAGGGGCCCACGAGACAGGGGGGCGCCCTCCTATCTCGTGGGAGCCTTGGCTGCTTCTTGACTTGCACTCCAAGCTCTCCGGATCAGATTTGTTCCAAAAATCACGCTCCAGAAGGTTTCATTCCGTTTGGACTCCGTTTGATATTCCTTTTCTTCGAAATACTGAAATAGGCAAAAAAAACAGCAATATGGGTTGGGCCTCCGGTTAGTAGGTTAGTCCCAAAAATGATATAAATATGTAAAATAAAGCCCATAAACATCCAAAAGGGGTAATATAATAGCATGGAACAATCACAAATTATAGATACTTTGGAGACGTATCAGTGATCCAGACATAATTCGTCCTCAAAGTTGAGGGGCGACCCGTGTGTGGTTCCTCCACTACCGCTATCTCATGGGTGGCCGATGGGGATTTAATGTCCCTCTGGTCGGGTTTAAGCCCAATCCGGTCATAGTCCGTAGCGACTCCCAAAGCGGAGATGCGATCCAGGAGCTCATTAAGAGAGGAGAGCTCTACCGGATCCATCTGTTCGGCAAGCTCCGAATTGATGCGAAGGTCATGCGTGATGACCCGAGAGGCCACCGTTGGCGCGACAGCCAATGGGGCGGCCATAATGAAGCCGCCAAGTCGAAGTATCTGGCCTACAGCCAGCGTTCCTCCAGAGATGATGTCGTCCTTGACAACGAGACGAGCCATCAAGCCTTGCAGCGACGACACAAAGGAACTCTCAATGAAAGCACCAATGTCGGTGTCAAAACCGGCGGATCTCGGGTAGGGGGTCCCGATCTGTGCGTCTTAGGCAGATGGTAACAGGAAGCAAGGGACACAATGTTTACCCAGGTTCGGGCCCTCTCGATGGAGGTAAAACCCTACGTCCTGCTTGATTAATATCGAAGATATGAGTAGTATAAGAGTGGATCTACCACAAGATCGTAGAGGCTAAACCCTAAGAGCTAGCCTATGATGGTATGATTGTAATTGTGATCGGCCTTCTAAGGACCATCCTCTCCGGTTTATATAGACACCGGAGAGGGCTAGGGTTTACATGGAGTCGGTTACAAGGAAGGAAACACAATATCCGGATCGCCAAGCTTGTCTTCCACGCAAAGGAGAGTCCCATCCGAACACGGGCCGAAGTCTTGAGTCTTGTATCTTCACGCTTCAATAGTCCGGACGATGTATAAAGTCCGGCTGTCCGGATACCCCCTTATCCATGACTTCCTCAGGAGCTCCAACCTATTTGAGTAGGGGAATCACTGGGTATGTCGTTTGATCCCTTAACGATTCATGCAATTTCATTCTTCATGCTAGCTTTAATTACTAATTTACCCTGTTCCTCTCTTTCAGTGTGACACAACAAGGAGGTGCCACCACTGTACGACCTCTATGCCATGGCCCATAGTGCCCCGTACAAGAAGGCCTAGGCATTCTCGAAGGATGACCTCGATCATCCAGAGAGCTTCACCAACATCTCCTCCCACGACAAGCTTGTAAGGAACAGAGACTGGGGGAAGCAGATGAAAGGTGAGGACTTCAACCCGAGCCAGAGTCCTCTTGATCCTAAGCTGGTGATGCTATTTGGTGAGGGGAGGAAACATGGCCACGTAGCCATTGGGGATGGACTCATATGTTGTCCTAGAAGTCTCCCGGAGATCAAGAAGCGCCAGATGAAGTCTCTTCCCGAGATGAGGCCTCGACCACGGCCAATGGATCTCGCTATCGAGGCTAGGGCCTAGGAGCTTGTGGCGGAGGCAACCAGGCAGGTGGAGGAGAAGGTGAGGGAGATGGAGGAGAGGACGGCTAATCTGTTGGAGGCAGAGAGGAACCGGAATGATGCGGGTCACCGGGCCCTATACGAGATCCTCGTGGTAAGTTTCTCCCGCACACTAGCCAAATCATGCACGTAATGTCCGTTTCATTACTAACTAATATGACTGACTCGTGAAAACAAAATGTGCAGTCCGTGTGCGAGAAAACCGGCCAGACCCCTCCGCCGATGCCCCAGATTGCTATAGCGGACACTGTGAGTTTCATTTGAATGGTCATTAGTTACTAGTATTCACATTTCAGTTGCATCATGCTAACTAAACATTGCAAATGGTCTTTCGTGCAGCACGCCTCCCACAAAGGATCGACCGATCCTTCTCCGTCTCACGGTGGCGCAACCCCGACCGGTCCTTCACCTCCCAGATTATGGTAAGTTTTCCCAAGTGTTTTGCTTAACAAATGCTTTGTTAGCTAGAAAATGGCATAACAACCTAGGATAGCTCAATAATGATCTATAGCTAGCTTAGCTAGTTCATTTATGACATAATTAGCTCACTTAGATAAAAAATGGCATAACGACCTAGGATAGCTCAATAATGATCTATAATTAGCATATCTACTTCATTTATGACATAATTAGCGCACTTAGGTAAAAATGGCATAATATAACCTTGGTTTAGCTCCAAACTATCATATAATTAGTTTATTTTCCTCCAAAATGACAAAATAACCTTACTTAGCTTCAAAATGACAATTTTTAACTAGGATAGCTCTAAAATGACCTACACTTACCATTCTGTCCTACAAAATGAATAAATATGCTTAGTTAGCTCAAAAATGGCATAACTACGTAGGTTAGCACCAAAATGACCTATTTACCTAGCTTAGCTCTAAAATAACCTACACACTTAGCATACCTTACTTTGAAGAAGAAGAAGAAGAAGAAGACTTGTTCTTCTTCTAGCTAGTCTTCTTCTTCTTCTTCTAACTTTCATCTTTTCTAATTTGCAAATTTGCTTGATATGAGGAAGCTAGCATTGAGGGAAACTTGTTGCAAAATTTTACTTGTGCTTGTGCTTCCTTTTTATTTATCGAAACTTGTTGGTTATGTTGTTGCAAACTTGTATATCTGGAAATGTTGTTGGAAACTTGTATATGTTCTTGTTGTTGGAAACGTGTATATGTTGTTGGAAACTTATTGTTGGTATGATTGTTGAAATTATTTTGAAATATATATATATATATATGTGTGTGTGTGTGTGTGTGTGTGTGTGTGAAATTCTGTCAAATTGAATGAATTTAGGGAAAAAAACAGGAAAAACATGGGCTATATAACCACTTTGCCATCCGCTGGCTGACGGCAAAGGTCTTTACCGCCCGCTAGCAGACAGCAAAGCTGCCACGTGGAAGCTACCTGTGCAACCTGGGGTTTAGGGGGCTGTCCTATTTGGCAGATTTGCCATCAGCTAGCAGGCAACAAAGCTTTTGCATCTTTGCCGTCCGTTGGCTGACGACAAAGCACGTCGTTAACCACTTAACGGGCCTGAACTGCCACGTGTACCATCCAGGCTCTTTGCTGTCTGTCAGAAGATGACAAAGCCCTTTTCATCTTTGCCGCCCGCCAGCAGACGACAAAGAGGCCTTTGCCGTAGCCTATTCAGCCGGACCTGTTGCCATCTGCTGGCTGACGGCAAAGGTCTTTGCCGTCAGCCATCCATGCCTTTGCCGTCAGCCATGACTTACGGCAAAGTGCCTGATTCCTGTAGTGTAGTATTGAACTGTTGGTTATGTACTGCTAGTTTAAATTGTTATGTCACATTGGTCAAGCACTGGCTGTTATGTCCAATTGATGGTTGTGATTTTTGTTTCAATAGTCTAGCTGCTTTATGTGCCAAATTGGTCGAATGCCATTGCAGACTGTGCTTTTATAGTGTGGTTAAATGTCCTGTCAAATGCAACTACCAATTACATGTTGTTTGTGTGACATTACTATCACAATTTGCTGTCAAATGCAACTACTAATTACCTCAAATGCAAATTTATATCTTTTGTATCTTGTCAACTTGCACATGAATAAAAAGAACAAATATCACATAGGTAGTTAAATAAGTACCATAAAACTCACTTATCCAACCATTACACCATTTTCCATTACATTGATCCTCTAGTCTAGCTACTAATGTAGCATAAATCCTGCAAATAAACCCGCCACTAACATGGTCATGACATAGAACACACTATTACATACTGCATTCCTCTCCAAACTATTGCATATTGCCCTCAATGCTTGAATTTCTGCATTCTTAGCCTGCAGTTCTTGTCTTAATGCCTCCTCTGCTCCATTGCACTGCCCCTGTTCCACACATGGTTGACGATCATCAGAACCTACAGATTCCTACCTCCTCACTGCATCCCGAAGATCAATCAATACTTGCTGAAAAAATGGGGAGCAGGGATCATCATGCCACTCACAAAATCCACACCCATTCCTCTGATTTAACAGTTCATAGCATCAAGTCAGAAAAGAAGGGGACGGAAAAATTGTAGAAGGAAAAGATTGCAAGCTTACAATTCACGAAGCAGTAGTATCTTCTTCCAGGGTTATAAAATCCAGCACAGAGGCTTCTTGTAGTGGCATTCATTCGCCGGCTCGTACGCCATGTGGGTCTGTCGATAAGAGAAGGGCAACCTTGATGGTGCCCACCGCCTGCGGCCTCGACCTAAGTATCACACGCAGGAGGACGACGCCATCGTCGGCGAGCTTGATGGTGCCCTCCGCCCTCGGCCTCGGTCTGAGCACGACGACGCCGTCATCGGCGACCTTGATGGTGCCCTCCGCCCGCAGCCTCAGCCTGAGTACGACGCACGGGAGGACGACGCCATTGTCGACTGTTGTCCCCACGCGTCTTCGCCTCTCCTTCGTACAGTCACCGCCACCGCCGCCCGTCTCCCATTGACAGAGGAACCCTAACTTCATTCCCCATCCAATTTGGTTGCATGTCACTACAACTTAACTGACCTTAACTGAAAATCGAGATGAGCCCATAGTCAGCCTCATATGGCATCTGATTACTCCCTAATCTATGCCACATCAGCAATCCCAACGCACAAACAAGCTTTCAGCACTAATCAGCCAGAATAAGCTGGGATCAGAGAAGATGGGGTGCTAATTTCAGGGATTAGGAGGACATGGTTCTTTTCAGATTTGCAGTACGAAGTCAAGGTTTTTCTCAGACTTTTCCCTATGAAAAACTGATGCGCCCGTCCGCTTGACCGACCCATAGTGGAGATGACTTGAGACTAGTCTATGTTACTACTTCCTTCGTCCTCTTTTAAAGGTCCCATTCAAAATAACAATACAAAAAAGAGATAAATGCTACAACTAATTAGACGGCAGGAGTTATTGCGCCTGTGGAGCTGTCATTCAGTTAGATCGGGACAACTTCCTTGATAAACATTCATGTAGCCCTGCACTCCACCTACCATCGATTCCTTATTTCATCATTACTACTTGCATGCATGTAGTGCTAATAACTTTCGTAAAGAAATAAATAGAAGGCCTTGTAAATCTTGAGATGGGTTAGATTGCTCAAGGGACCTTTAAACCGGGACAGAGGTAGTACCTCTATAGTGAGGAGTAACATTTGTGGGGTGTTATACAACATTTCATTTTTTTAGGTTATAGACTCATCTTGTCTTGATATGTGTGACGTTACTCATAGTATGAGTAACTACTCCCTTCGTCTAGGTATGTAAGTCATCTTACGAGAACCAAATAATCCTAGGCACGATACATTAACTCCCTCCTCGTTTCTTGTTTCGTCACATATCAACCAATAAGAGATGTGGGCCGTGCATGCTTTCAGTGACTTGAGACTTTCAAACATGACATTAACTAACAAAAAAAACATTAAGTTCTCTCGTTTTTTTCCTCCGCCTTGGTCCTGATGCACAACCTAAGATGACTTAGACTATCCAAGTAACATAAGTGGTAAACATCACACATATTTAGACAAAATAGATGATGTTGCAAGTACTCCCTCCGTCCGGGTTTATTAGGCCTCTCAACATCACAAGCATGTCCCCTCTTATAAGGCCCCGCTTTGGAAAGGTGCATGCATGCAACCATTTCATTGGTTGCACTGAAACCATTGTTGTTGGTGTCATGGCAGAAAATTTAATACACTTTTTGTGTGCTTTTTCATTGGCTGCATGCATGTGAGAGAGTGCATCGGGAGTGGAATAGAAGAATTAATGTGAGCAAATTACTATGTGTCTTGGTCTAAGATAAGTTGTCTTTAGGTCTAATAAACCCGGACGGAGGGAGTAACTAATAAAGAAAGAGAGTGATGTCGTAACATAGCTACTTACTAGTAGTATGAGTAACATCACACATACCAAGATAAGATGAGTCTACTACTTAATAAATGAAGTGTTGCATGACACCACATATATGTTACTCCCCATTGTGGATGTAGTAATATAGACTAGTAACATATGCATGTTACTACTCTAAGTTACTCCCCATTATGGCTAGTCTTAGGCTAATTATAGTGGGAGTAACTTAGGTAGTAACATAGCGCACTCCATGAAAATTTTGCTTAAGTGGCATGTAGTTAATGAGGAGAGAGGTGTTCAGAGTAACATAATATGTTACTGTAACATTGCGCTTTCCAAGAAAGGATGAGTCTACAAGCTAATAAATGAAGCCATCTATGACACTACTACTATATTACTTTGCACTATGAAGGTAGTAACTTAGACTAGTGTCATATGCATGCAAATATATATAGGAGCTCTCGGGTGCTACGCACCCCTATATTCAAAAATAATTTATTAATTCAAAAAAAGTAAAAAATCCCGGAACTTTTTATCGAATCAAACATGATCAAGTATTGCACTCGTATAAAAAGATTAAATATGAAATGACTTTTATTGTATCTGGGCTCAAAGATTTCCCAAAAAATGCTAGATACAAGTACTATTCATTCTATATTGTCATCATAGATTTTTTTCCCTGAAGTCAACAAGAATTATTCCTTGGCCGAACTTTTTATATGAGTACAATACCTAGTCATATTTGGTTCAAAAATATATCCAGGATTTTTTGACTTTTTTAAATTGTTAAATTATTTTTGAATATAGGGGGTGGAGCACCCGAGTGCTCCTAATCCGCTTCCCATATGCATGATGCTAGTATAAGTTACTCCTCACTATGACCAGCCTTATACACCTAGACGGAGGGAGTAGCTATGTTACTCAATTCATCTCTAATTATTGCACAAATTTATTGTGTTGGGCCGTACTCCCTCTGTCCGGTGAAAAGTGTGCATCTAATTTTTTTAAAACAAATTATGGAGTGGAGTAAAAAATACATTGGAAAGATGCAGGCCACCATCTTTCTCCTCTTTAATTATCCAACCCTCAAAGAGCTAAGTGCATGTAGAAATTAAGAGGACTATGTATAGAATGTTATTGGTCTTGATTACCGTGTGATGAGAGAAAATACTTTAAAGTATATTGGGAAGATAGAAGTACACTCTTTTGTGGACAAATTTTAAACCCAAACGTACACTCTTCACCGGACGGAGGGAATATGTTATTGCTGAAGTTACTCCAACTGTAGGCAGTCTCAGGGGAGTTGTCTCCAAAAAGAGGTGCTACGTTATTGAGTTGGCCATATGTTATTGCCCCAAATTAGTAGCACTAAATTCATGATGGAATATATTTTCATCATATACATATTTGGTTTCACAAACATTGATATATTTTTACACAAATTCGATTAAACTTTTAGATAGTTTAATCCTCCAACAAAATTGGAAGTACACTCTTTTAAGAACGAAGAATAGCAACGGAGAAAGTATGGTCCACAATGCGACCTCATGTGTCACGCTAAATTGGCACCTAATTAACTGCCGTTCCACTGTGGCATCAATCCTCTAGCGCCCAACCGCCATTCGAGCTATACCCATAATTTTGTCATTAATTGGATGTAACCACATGGAGGGGAGCCTCCTAGGGATGCAGACTTGGCACCGAATTTCCATCGCTACATAGTGTACGTGACAGCTACCCGTCAATTAATCCCCAGCACTCAACCTCCCACACCACGTACACCTCGGTTCGTCTCTCGTAGAGTTTGATTTGTTATATGCTAACGGGAAATACCCTTTGGCGCTCCTCCGTCATTAGATTTTTCTACACATTTGTTTTCATGTACGTCACATTAATTATTGATAGCCGTCCGATGAAAATTATGTGACTTCCCCGAGTCATGCATGTACACACAAGTTGCAATCATGTGTTAAGAGCAACTCTAGCAGACCTCGCAAAAACTTAACCCGCAAAATGCGTTTGCAGTTTGACGAAGATCGCGTATGCGGGTCGAAAATTAGCGCGGCCGAACAGAAACCGTATCTAAAACTGCATAATTTAAAAAAACACTTCCGTGGGAGAAATTGCATCTCGTTGACGCGAGTAGTTCATCACATATTACATAGATTTTACATGATCAACACACTACAAACATAGTTCATATTACATACTACGTTAATACTAGTACTATAGGGGGTCAGATCTTACGGCGGCGAGGTCGCGGCAAATGGACGACACCGTGGAGGAGAAGGACGCTCAATCCTCCTCACCGGAGCTATAGAGGTCGATGTACTTCGCGCTCTGCTCCTCGCGGATGCGGTGCCACTCCTCGTACTTCTCCTTGGCGCCAGCGGTCGTACTCCTTTGTCTTGCTCCGCCGGAAGCTTGCCGGCGGCGACGGGCCGCGGTTGGTTCACCTCCGCCGTGCTTCCTCGCGCCGTCCGACCGGAAGCGCCGCTTGAGCTCCGGATCGCTTCCACCGCCGGATCTGCTGCCGGAGCCGCGTCCGGAGCTCCACATGCGGCCCCACATGGCGGCTGGAGGCGGGGAGGTGGTCGCCGGCGGCGAGAAATGTGGAGAAAGGGGTGGGGAATCGCGTGGCTCGGCCGCGGCGGGGGATAGGGTTTCGACCCGCAAACGAGCCGAACCGCAGATATAGCGGTCGGGGCGTGCGATTTGCAGGCCGCAGCAAAAAAATTTTTGCGGGCTGGGCGAGTATGCGGGTTCTGTTCTGTCCGAAAAATTGGGCCGAGCACGTATACTCGCCCGAATTTTGCAGGTCTGCGAGTTTTGTAGGGTCTGCTGGAGTTGCTCTAATATATCCATACCAAACTATGCCAACACATCAAGTCCCGCCCTGTCTTTTTTTCCAGAGCAATAAAGTCATGCATGTAAATCACAAGTTAAATTTTTAAAAATTATATTTTGT
The DNA here is from genome assembly GCF_018294505.1 of Triticum aestivum. NCBI lineage: Eukaryota > Viridiplantae > Streptophyta > Magnoliopsida > Poales > Poaceae > Triticum > Triticum aestivum. The sequence goes on from NC_057804.1 coordinate 10,466,842, forward strand.
ATAATATGAACGATATATCTTGGATGCTTGAAGCAAAAATATATAGTTTACGCATCACATTTTTATTAAACATGGTGTTACATTAAGTTCAGTTTAAATGTTTTTCTCTTTTGGTACATCATTTTGCCACATAATTTGTAGATTTTAGTGTTTTTACTTTTTTTTGCGAATACGCTAAGGATGCTTATCTTTTCATTGATAGAAGGAGATTGTTTACAAAATGAGATTAAGGCGACACACTATGCCATGTACGCGAGGAAAGCATGGAAGTGGTCGTCGAGCAAAGAGAAGGGGTTGCTCATCCCCTCGAAAATCCTAACCTAGGTCTCGGGGATGATGTTACAAATCGTGGCGGCGCCGGCCCTAGCCCATAGGCGCGCTTCTTCTTTGATCATGGAGCATAGATGAGAGACGGATGGTTGGTCACCGTCGAAGGTGCAACTGTTCCGGTGCTTCCAAATCCATTAAGCAGTGAGGATGATCAGGGAAGACAGTCCTTTTCGCGCGGCAGCGAGCGCCAGGGCGCAAGAAGATGCCCACCACGTAAGGAAGTCGGTGTCTCCGGTCGGAAAGTCCGTAGGAGATCGAGCCCGGGCAAGAATGTCGTGCCACACCTGGCGAGAGAAGGAGCATCCAGCCAGCAGGTGTTGCATCGTCTCGTCTTCTTGATCGCAGAGGGCGCAAGCTGTTTCATGGGACAGGCCGTGTCTGGCAAGTCGCTCTGCCGTCCAGCACCGGTTTTGTAGAGCGAGCCAGATGAAGAACTTGACGCGAAGCGGAGCCCAAGATTTCCATGTGAGTTTCCAGTGTGGTTCCCCGCAAGCTCCAAGGAAGAGGGCTTTGTAGCAAGAACTGGCGGAGTAGGTGCCCAAGAGCGCCGTGGATGTCCTGTACCCAAGAGCGCAGGGATAGGCCGTCTCTGACCGTGTGAATCTTCCGTCGTCTCTTCGGGACCATTTGAAAAAGTTGAGGGGCGATTTCAGCCACGGATAGTCCGTTGATCCAGTGGTCGGTCCAGAACTTGCACTTGTCGCCATTGCTAATACTCCAGGTAGTTGAGGCGTGGAAGATGGCCCTGACGTTTGCATCGTGCGATATGTGCAAGTGGCTCTAGGGGCGCGAATGATTGGTGCACTGGAGCCAGAGCCAGCGTGTACGAAGAGTGATGCCCGCGCGCTGCAGATCGCGAATACCCAGCCCGCCAAGATGGAGCGGGCGGCAGACCCGCTGCCAGTTGACCATGCATTGGCCTCCTTGCATCTGGCCCAAAGAAATCCACTAATGATGCGATTCACCTTCTTGAGGATGGTCTAGTTGAAGGCGATAGCTGCGAGGAAGTGAGTAGGGATAACACAGAGGACGTGGCGGACAAGGGCTAGCCGGTCGCCGCGAGAGAGCATGGAGGCGCGCCAAGTGGAGAGCTTCCATTAGAGCTTGTGCACGATGGGCAACAAGCTGGTCATGGTCGGCTTCCGGATGGAAAGGGGCAGTCCAAGGTAATGCACAGGGAACTCCGCGACGGGGCAGTGCATCTCTGTCGCGATGAGGGCCGCGTGCTCATCGGTGCACCGGATGGGAGTGACAGAGCACCTAGCGAAGTTTGTCTGCAAGCCGGACGCCACCCCAAAAACACGGAGAATCTCCCGGATGGCTGACATGTCGTGGCGATTGGGGTGGCAGAAGATAACGACGTCGTCTGCATACAGCGAGATGCTAGAACTGGCGTGTCTGGGAGTTACCCGCTGGAGCAGGCCAAGGTCGACCGCATGGATGAGCAAAGAGTTGAGGACGTCGATGACGACGGTGAATAGCATAGGCGAGACCGGATCTCCTTCACGCAGGCCGCAGGCGTGGTAAATGGGTGGCCCAGGTTACCCGTTGATCAAGACCCTAGTGGATGCAGTAGAAAGAAGGATCGACATCCAATTCCTCCAGCGGCTCCCGAAGCCGAGGTGCCGTAGTGTCTCCAGCAAGAATGGCCAAGATTCACTGTCAAAGGCCCGAGCAATATCAAGCTTGAGCAACATGCGCGGCGACTTGAGACAATATCAATACTGTTTTTACAATGTAAACCCAAAACATTAAATTTTTTTTTGAAACGCGGTCACTTAGGGCCCGATTCATTAAAAAAGGTCGAAGAAAGGTGCCCGGTTAATAAACGGAAAACCGGGCGAAAACCGTCACAACTGACCCGCGAAAGCAAGGCACACAGTGGGACCTAGCAACCCACACGAGAACACACACACGCCACCGAGGAGAAAAGCGTCGTTGAGGTTGCAGCCCGGTGTGTCATCGTCATCAGGCCTCCACGAGGGCGACTCCGACTCCACCATCAATGACCACAGAAGAAGCCCGCACCGCAAACAAGCGTCGAGGCTTGCGCCGCCCGATGCCAAATAGTCAGCCACACGCGTCGGCGACCAGGCAGCCCCGACTCTGTCGACGGGCATAGCAAGAGAAAAGCGTTGGGTTTGCGCCGAGCCAACACCAGAGCGACTCCTCGAACACGCCAGAAGAGACCGACTACCAAGAACCATCAGCAAACCTGACTCTTCTTGAAGCTGCCATCATGGCCACATACAGGAAGCAGCGCAAACATCCGCATTGCCAGACGGGCACCTGCCGACCACAATGCCGCGAGCGTCCAGCCCATGGGGCGCGCAAACGGGATCTGAAGCTCTTCAAGGCGACACCCCAAAGAGGGAAGCGACGATGTCGACGCCGTCGCCCGACCCAACCGGGCCTTAGGCTTTCACTCGAAGAGCAAGATCCGACGGTGGCGGACACGGGGCTACACGACGGAGCCTCCAAGGAGGTTAAATGACGCCCACAGGCGCCACCGCTGCCGGCCAGCAAGAACCAGGCAAACTCTCACTCGGAGCACCCGATGCCACCGGCACCCCCACGCACAGCAACTCCCCTGGCCCACCCACCTCCACGAAGACGCCGCACCAGCAACCTCGAAGAGCCACCACAGACCATAGCACTCATCGTCGTTGCTCAGCCGCCATTGAGCAGCACCACCGCAATAGGAGCACCGCACCTTGCCGCCGATGAAGTCGAGCAGCACCACCGCACCGCAGCCGTGAATCCTGCGAGCAGAGGACGGGGGGGCTGCCACCCCACCCCGTCAAGGCCGGCCAGATCTGAGAACCGAGGCAGGGGCCCCGCGCGCCGCCACACGAGTCGACCCCGACCGCCGAATCCGCTCCACGCCAGGCTTGGAGACGCCGCCGGAGGAGCCACCCACTGGACCTGCTCCCCTGGCCACCGGGAAGCCGCCGTCGGCCGCCGAGCAGACCCAAGAAGACCCTATCCCAACCTCCACTGCGAGCACCCGGCGCGGCAGCAGCACCTCGCCCAGGCCCGACCCCCAAGCCGCCCAAGAGGCCACAGCGGCCGCCGCCTCGGATACCAAACTTCACCTCGCCCTTCGCTACGGCCGGAGATCCCCCTCCCCTTAGAGGAACGGGGCCCGCCGCCACCACGGCAGGGGCCGGCAGCAGCGGTGGCAGAGGAGCAACGGGATAGGGGGCAGCCTGGTGGCGCTGGATCTAGGAGCCCTCGGGTCGCCTCGCGAGGGAGACGACGCGAGGGAGAGTCTGCACGCACGCACTTGGACCAACCCAAAACATTATATTCCTTTAGTTCCCACCATGAGTGATTTTACCATCCCTGCACCCCGAGCACGCGCCCAAACTCAACGATATAGATTATCTGAACTATGGTGAGCTCTCGAGACGGTAACAATTGTTGTAAAAGCTAGCAACAGCGACATCAGCAGAAAAACTCGATCTAGTACGTAAATAGGCAATTTAGGCCGCTCCCTGCCTCTTGGGACTTACTTCTTTGCAGCAACGACTGTAGCGGTGGCCCAGTTAGTGCTATAGGCCGATGCAGCTATTTCTAGGGGAGATAAATACATCGGCGGTCACTGAAGTTGAGTGCAAGCAAATCTACGGCCACGGAACCTACGCTTTTACGGTCACTATATATGATTCGACGTGATTATATGGTCACTGGCTCACTGTAAAGCTCTGTATTTCCCTCGGTTAACTGGTCAGCCCTTCCACGTAAGCACCAATATATTTTTTCGAAACGGAGGCAAAGATTGCCTCATCTATTAATTAAGCAGAAAAGAATTGCCCAGTTAATTAAGGAAAACCGGGCAAAAATCGGAACAACAAGGGCCAAGCCCACTCCCAAAGAGTGAAACACACAGAGCAAAGCCCACCCTAATCGACGACAAGTCGACCTGCGGCCAGACAATGCAGCTCCAACTCCGACGGAGAACTCAGAAGAACAAAACCAGGCACGGCTGGCGCCACGAAAGATCGCCGAACAGGCCACCTACCGCCAGTCATCGTACACCACAGGGCCCCGCCGCCGCAGCTTCGACTCCACAGCTACAAGCAAACTAAGGCAAAACCGTGGACACGCCGAAGAAGAGCCGACTACCGCAACCATTGCCGCGTCGCCGACATCACTCCCACCATCATTGTTGCCACAGAAGTCTGGTCGCCATAGTGATTCTCTTGGGGCCGCCGCCCCGACATCCACCGCTCCGTCGCACCCAGCGCAATCAACCGGCACCGCCTTCTGGGGCCGCCGCCCCGACATACCACCGCTCCCCTCGAGCAGCAACGCCGCACAACCCAGTTGCCCGCAGCCCACACTGCTCAGGGAAACCGCTCGCTGACCACAAACGTCGCACCACATCCGGGGCCGCCGCCCCGACGGAAAGTCAGACCGCCCCCCTCTGGGGCGGATCAACCGAGCCGACACCCCTACCGCCCAAGCGGGACAAGGATGCGACCCAACCAATGTCGAGATAGAGCCTCCACCTCATAGAGCTGCCACTCACATTGTTCCCGAGACCGCCATCTCGACGTACAATCAGAAACCACTCGGAGCCGCCGCCCCGACGTCCACTGTCCCCGACGATGAAGAGATCCATGCAAACTGCAGCATGCTGACTCTCCAAGACGTAGCCGCCGTCATCGCCCGCTTCGACCATCCGAAGCTAGGGATATCTCCCGGAGAGTCCTGTAATGGAGCTCCACGGCAAAACCTTCAAGAAGGGGAACGACACCATGGCCATGGCGCCGCTGTTGCCGGCACCGACTGATGAAGTCATATACCTAGGGTAGGGTCATGGACCTGTCAAAGACACCCTCCCCAAGGACATCTCTAGAAGAAACTACCTTTCAGTCGACCAGGAAGAGTTCCACTCGACCAACTGGAAGACACTCGACCATGAAGCCAACCACTCGACCACCAGGAGATCTAAAGCCCGTCTGCATCCAAACGGTCGGTCATTAAGTAGCTTTTATGATCATCATAGCACTTTATGTGGGCGTTACCAGTAACCCCCTATCTTAATGTACCTTTAAACCTGCATAACTGAGGGCTGGAGGGGTCTGGCGAACTCTATATAAGCCACCCCCCTCCTCAGTGTAAAGGGTTCGCACCCCTGTAACTCATATGCACATAATACAGTCGACCGCCTCCGGGCTCCGAGACGTAGGGTTGTTACTTCCTCCGAGAAGGGCCTGAACTCGTAAACATCTTGCGTATACAACTACTCCATAGCTAGGATCTTGCCTCTCCATACCTACCCCCCATTCTACTGTCAGACTTAGAACCACGACAGTTGGCGCCCACCTTGGGGCAGGCGTCTTAGCGACTTGTTGGAGAAGTTGCATTTTTCCGATCCCATTCATCATGGTTTCAGGCGGAGTTTTGGTTGAGGGCCGCGAGATCCGTCCCGGCGCGCTCACGTTCATCGGCGACGACTCCGCTTGGTTGCAGGAGGCTCCACTCGACGTTGACGCACTCCCCGTCCGCGGGGCGACGCACTTTCGCGCGTGCGTCCGCGGTGTCCTCCTGCGGAAGCCGTCGACCCAGTATCGGTCGACTCTTGTGCCGCCCTCCCTCCCGGTCTCGCGCTGGCGCAAGCGCTCCGGTTGATCGAGGCTTCAGCGGTGGGTGAGGCACGCGGTGGCCCGCCAGTCGGCCACTCCCCAAGTCGCGTCAATCAAGCCCGACGAATATGTCTACAGCTTGTTCGATCTATCGACTGGCTCCGCAGAGACTGCATCCGAGTGCGACAGCATCGATCCAGCGGCGGAGGTTCTGATGGTCGACGGACCACGCAGTCCTCCCGGTTTCCCCCGCACTGACAGAGGCGTTGGCGGAGGCGAGCCGGCGCAGGCTCACGAAGAGTACCAACCCGAGGACCTCACTTTGCTGCAGAGGGAGGAGCTCCGCCGCCGGAACATGGATGCGCTTCACACTCCTATCGTTGGAGAAACCTCCGAGGCCCGTGCCTTAGAAGATGCGCGTTTGGCCAACTTGGCTGAGCGCACTCGACTGGAAAATCTCCAGTGAGTGCTCGACGAACGAGCGCAACAACGGGTCCTGTCATCCAGTCGACGTCAACTCTTTCCACAACCAACTCAGGTATACCGAACTCCCATTCAGAATCTAGCAGTTGCATCCCATATAGCAGAGTCCATTCAACCTTCCCAGTCAGAAGCTGGCAGAGGCTTACTCCAAATCAGAGATTTGCTCTGGGCAGCGGGAGATCAAAATTCAGCTGTATCACAGTCGCGGAACAGGATTCACAGCAGATCCGTTGCTGCGAATACAGTCCAGTCAGCACACAACCCAAGATTGCCCCTGAGGCGTGAGGGGCATGGAGGCCGGCGTGAGCAGTATGAGGACCGATTCGATCGTGATGATCGACGTCGAGTGCCCAGCCCTCCCCAAGGGGTGGATCATATGCGCCTCGGCAACAAGATGACAGACACCGTCAAAGTGTTGGGCGAAGGATTCTAGTTGACCACAGGGAACCAGGCTTTGATGCGAGATCCGTCATCGTTCAAGGTCCGGTCGATAGGAACAGAGCTAACCGAGAAGGCCATGACAGAAATGCACCCATCAGCAGCAGAGTACACGTCTCGGGACCAAAGTGTTTTAGCAGAGCCATCAGAGCCGCGGTGATTCCTCCCAACTTCAGGTTGGCTACTGGAGTCAGTAAGTTCACTGGTGAGTCTAAGCCAGATACTTGGCTTGAGGACTACCGAGTGGCTGTTCAGATCGGTGGCGGCAACGATGAAGTGGCCATGAAACACCTGCCACTTATGTTGGAGGGATCGGCCAGAGCATGGCTGAATCAGTTAGCACCCAGCAGCATTTACACTTGGGAAGATCTTGCCCGAGTGTTTGTCAGGACATTTGAAAGAACTTGCAAACGGCCAGCAGGATTGACAGAGTTGCAGTCGTGTGTGCAGAAGTCGAATGAAACCCTGAGGGATTACCTCCAGAGATGGATCACTTTGCACCACACAGTTGAGAATGTATCTGATCATCAGGCAGTCTGTGCCTTCAAGGAAGGCGTTAAAAACAGAGAGTTGAGTCTGAAGTTCGGTCAGACAGGAGACATGACCCTGAGTCAGATGATGGAGATTGCCACCAAGTACACCAATGGTGAAGAAGAAGATCGGCTCCGGAGTGGCAAGTACAAGTCAGCCGCTAATGAAACCGGTGGAGGGAACTCCAGTCGGAAACAGAAGCGGAAAGCCGAGCCAGCTGCTCCTGGAGAAGCCCTGGCCGTGACTCCAGGAAAGTTCAAGGGGAAACCCAAGGGGCCTTGGAACCCCAAGAAAGTGAAAGACCAAGATGTAAATGATGTGTTGGACTTGCCATGTCACATTTACACGAAGAAAGATGAAGATGGTAAACTTATTTACCCAAAGCATACCACTCGACAGTGCCGGCTCTTGATTCAGCAGTTCCAGGGGAAGCAGCCCAAGGACAAGAAAAAGGAGTCAGATAAAGTTGAAGACAAGGAAGATAGTGACGGTGGATACCCTCAGGTCAATTCCACTCTGATGATTTTTGCTGACGTTGAAAGCAAAAGTCGATTGAAAGTTATCAACCGCGAAGTGAATATGGTCGCTCCGGCGACACCCAGTTACCTGAAATAGTCGCAGACTGCCATCACGTTCGACCAGTCTGATCACCCAACACACATAGCCACCCCTGGGAGGCAAGCTTTGGTGGTCGACCCAGTCGTCGAAGGCACTCGACTAACTAAGGTTTTGATGGATGGTGGCAGTGGCCTGAACATATTGTATGCAGAGACGTTGAAAGGGATGGGCATTCCGATGTCCAGACTCAGCACCAGCAACATGAGCTTCCATGGAGTCATCCCTGGAAAGAAGGCTGAGTCACTCGGCCAAATTGCTCTCGATAAGGTTTTTGGTGACTACAAGAATTTTCGTAAGGAAAAGTTGACCTTCGAGGTCGTGGATTTCCAAAGCGCTTATCATGCTATCCTGGGGAGGCCGGCATATGCACGTTTCATGGCTCGACCATGTTATGTGTACCTCAAACTGAATATGCCATGTCTCAAAGGTGTGATCACTATCACTGGCAATCGGAAAAAGGCAGAAGAGTGTTTCCAGAAAGCCTCTAAGATCGCTGATGCTCAGATGGCAGTGGTCGAGCTGCAAGAGTACCAGAAAACTGCAGACCCGAGTGATTTGTTGCGAGCCAAGAAGCCCGCCACCGAGTCGGCATTTTAGTCGTCCGAAGAGACGAAACCGATTCATATTCATCCGACTGATCCAAATGCTGCTCCGACCCACATCTCAACAACACTCGACTCCAAATAGGAAGAAGCGCTCATCCAGTTCCTCCGTGAGAACTGGGACATCTTTGCATGGAAGCCCGCTGGCATGTCGGGTGTTCCCAGGGGACTGGCTGAGCATCGTCTACGAGTCGACTAAAAAGTTAAACCTGTCAAAGAACATCTTCGACGGTCCGCCGTCCAGAAGAGAAAGGCCATTCGCGAGGAGGTGGCTCGCCTCTTAGCAGCAGAGTTTATCCCAGAGATTTACCACTCCGAGTGGCTCGCCAATGTTGTCATGGTCCCTAAGAAGGACAATTTACTGTGCATGTGCATCGACTTCAAACATATCAATCGGGCCTGCCCGAAAGATCATTTTCCTCTCCCCCGCATCGACCAAATAGTCGACTCGACTGTGGGATGTGAGCGGTTATCTTTCTTAGATTCATATTCCGGGTACTATCAGATCCGTCTGTATGGACCTGACAAGATCAAAACAGCTTTCATCACTCCATTCGGGTGCTTCTGTTATGTCACCATGCCATTCGGCCTCAAGAATGCCGGAGCCACGTTCATGAGGATGATTCAGAAGTGTTTACTCACTCAAATCAGTCGGAATGTGGAAGCATACATGGATGACATTATGGTCAAGTGACGGAAAGGTTCCGACCTGTTGACTGACCTTGCTGAAACATTTGCCAATCTCAGGAGGTATGATATCAAGCTTAATCCATCAAAGTGCACATTTGGAGTTCCTGGCGGAAAGTTAGTCAGTTTTCTCGTTTCTGAACGAGGAATCGACGCTAACCTAGAAAAAGTTGGCACTATACTCCGAATGAAACGCCCTGTGCATGTGCACGATGTCCAGAAGCTTACTGGATGCTTGGCTGCTTTAAGTCGATTCATCTCTCGCCTCGGTGAAAAGGCATTGCCTCTTTACCGACTGATGAAGAAGTCAGACAAGTTCGAGTGGACTCCTGAAGCTGATGCAGCGTTTGCAGAGCTCAAAGCTCTGCTCTCCACCCAGCCGATGCTTGCTGCCACAATCAGCAAGGAGCCGTTGCTGCTTTACATTGCAGCCACAGGACAAGTCGTCCGTACAGTACTTACGGTCGAGCGGGAAGAGGAAGGAAAGGCCTTCAAAGTTCAGCGCCCAGTATATTATCTTTCTGAAGTATTAACCCCGTCAAAGCAAAGATACCCTCATTATCAGAAGCTTGTGTATGGGATTTATATGACCGCGAAGAAAGTTGCTCATTACTTCTCTGATCATTCCATTACAGTCGTCAGCGACGCCCCATTATCAGAGATTTTGCACAACAGAGATGCAACTGGTCGAGTGGCTAAATGGGCGATTGAACTTCTTCCCCTTGATATCAAGTTTGAGGCGAAGAAAGCCATCAAGTCCCAAGCAATAGCAGATTTCATCGCTGAGTGGATTGAACAACAGTTACCGACTCAAGTTCACTCGGAGCACTGGACTATGTTCTTCGATGGTTCCAAGATGCTGAATGGTTCTGGTGCTGGGGTAGTATTGGTTTCCCCCTGAGGAGATAAGCTCAGATACGTGCTCCAGATTCACTTTGATTCTTCCAACAATGAAGCAGAATACGAAGAACTGTTGTATGGGTTGCGTATGGCCATTTCACTCGGCGTCCGTCGCCTCATGGTTTATGGCGACTCAGATCTAGTGGTTAATCAGGTGATGAAGGAGTGGGACGTCAGAAGCCCAGCTATGACTGGTTATTGTAATGTAGTGAGGAAGCTAGAGAAGAAGTTTGAGGGGTTAGAGCTTCATCATATACCCCGACTGAAAAATCAAGCTGCTGATGATTTGGCGAAAATAGGGTCCAAGAGGGAAGCCATTCCCAGTGATGTGTTTTTGCAGCACATCCGCACACCATCGATTCAAGAGGATCCTTTCACTGAAGAAGCTCCATAGCCAAAAGGTGCCACTGATCCGACTGTAGTTGAGGTCCCAGCGGTGGTCGACCTGATCATGGAAGTCATGGTCATCACTCCCGAGTGGACAGTACCGTACATCGCGTATATCCTGAGGAAAGAGCTCCAGGAGAACGAAGAAGAGGCTCGACAGATCGTCCGCCGATCCAAGTCCTTTACGGTGATCAAGGGACAGTTGTTCAGAGAAAGCGTGACTGGGGTCAGCCAGAAATGCATAACGCCAGAAGAAGGTCAGATAATTCTTGATGATATCCACTCGGGGACCTGTGGTCACCATGCATCCTCTCGGACCATCGTGGCTAAAGCATACCGAGCGAGATTTTATTGGCCAAAAGCAAATAAAATGGCAAAGGAAATAGTCGATAAGTGTGAAGGATGTCAGTTCTACTCCAGTATGTCACACAAGCCCGCCTCAGCATTAAAGAGCATTCCACTCATCTGGCCTTTCGCTGTTTGGGGGATGGATATGATCGGACCACTGAGAACTGGCAGGAGCAGTTTCACTCATTTGCTTGTGGCAGTCGACAAGTTCACGAAGTGGATCGAAGCTAAACCTATCAAGAACCTTGATGCGTGCACTGCTATCAGTTTCATCAGAGAGTTGATATTCAGATATGGAGTTCCGCACAACATCATCACTGACAATGGGTCGAACTTCGATTCCGACAAGTTTAAAGCCTTTTGCGCCTCTCAGGGCACACGGGTCGACTATGCTTCAGTTGCTCACCCCCAGTCGAATGGACAAGCAGAACGAGCAAATGGTCTAATTCTCAAAGGACTGAAACCTCGACTGATGCGTGATCTCAAGCATGCAGCAGGAGCGTGGGTCGACAAACTTCCGTCGGTTCTTTGGGGATTAAGGACCACTCCTAATCGGTCGACTGGGAGAACTCCATTCTTTATGGTCTATGGAGCTGAAGCAGTTTTGCCAAGCGACTTGCTTCACAATGCGCCCCGAGTCAAACTCTACTCTGAAGCTGAAGCGGAGCAAGGCCGGCAAGATGCAGTCGACCTCCTTGAAGAGGAGAGAGAGATGGCCTTGATCCGCTCGACCATCTATCAGCAGGACTTGCGTCGATTACATGCTAGAAATGTGAAGAGCCGACCCTTTCAAGAAGGGGACTTGGTCCTCCGAGTGGATCAACAGAAACCACACAAGCTCGCTGCCACTTGGGAAGGTCCCTTCATCGTCACCAGAGTTCTCCACAATGGAGCTTACCACCTTTGCAACGTCGAACGCCAGATTGATGAGCCTCGAGCTTGGAATGCGGAGCTGCTCCGCCCCTTTTACACTTAAGAACTCACTCGGGTGAGATGTAATAAAAGTACCTCTGTAGTTTGTTTATCAAAAACAAGAATGTTATAATTTTCCCAGTGATTGTTATTACTTTTTGTTTACATAAGAAATTTCCCCCAGTGGGTGGCTTAGCTGCGAACCAGTTTCGCCTAAGTTTGTAAAAAAAATCCCTGCCGAGTGGAGAGCCAGCCTCCCACTCGGGGGCTTAGCTGCGAATCCGTTTCGCCTAAGTATCTGAAAATCCTACCGAGTGTGGAGCCAGTCTCCCACTCGGGGGCTTAGCTGCAGTCCAAGTACTCGCCTAAGTATCTGAAAATCCTACCGAGTGTGGAGCCAGTCTCCCACTCGGGGGCTTAGCTGCAGTCCAAGTACTCGCCTAAGTATCTGAAAATCCTACCGAGTGTGGAGCCAGTCTCCCACTCGGGGGCTTAGCTGCAGTCCAAGTACTCGCCTAAGTTTGAAAATCCTACCGAGTGAGGAGCCAGCCTCCCACTCGGGGGCTTAGCTGCAGTCCAAGTACTCGCCTAAGTATTTAATACAATGTGCGCTTTGCAAGGACGACGAGGTACAGGTTGACTGTTGCTTTCCCCTTCAAAGCTACGACGCAAAGATCCTCCTTGGAGGCTTAGCTGCAGTCCAGTACTCGCCTAAGTTTAAAAAATCCTACCGAGTGGAGGGCAAACCTCCCACTCGGGGGCTTAGCAGCAGTCCAGTACTCGCCTAAGTTAAAAAATCCTACCGAGTGGAGAGCAAACCTCCCTCTCGGGGGCTTAGCAGCAGTCCAGTACTCGCCTAAGTTAAAAAAAATCCTACCGAGTGGAGAGCAACCCTCCCACTCGGGGGCTTAGCAGCAGTCCAGTACTCGCCTAAGTTTAAAAAATCCTACCGAGTGGAGAGCAACCCTCCCACTCGGAGGCTTAGCAGCAGTCCAGTACTCGCGTAAGTTTAAAAAATCCTACCGAATGGAGAGCAACCCTCCCACTCGGGGGCTTAGCTGCAGTCCAGTACTCGCCTAACTACGAAATCTGTCCCGATCCGCAAGGACGACGAGGTGCAGGTCGACTGTTACCTTCTCCTTAGGAGCTGCGCCACAAGTACAATGTGCGCTCCATCACGATCCGCAAGGACGACGAGGTGCAGGTCGACTGTTACCTTCTCCTTCGGAGCTGCGCCACAAGTACAACGTACGCTCCATCCCGATCCGCAAGGACAACGAGGTGCAGGTCGACTGTTACCTTCTCCTTCGGAGCTGCACCACAAGTACAACGTTCACTTCCTCCCGATCTGCAAGAACAACAAAGTGTAGGTCGACTGGATCCACCTCAGAGCTGCCTCTCAAGCATTGAACCATAATCCGAGTGAAGAGCAAAGTTCACTCGAAAGCAAACAAAGGCATATATCGATGATAAGTAAAGTTCGGATAACTTCCTAAGGATGCAGAAGTACCCAGACCTCAAGCCTGTTAAAGTTTATCGGTTACAGGATCACTCGGCATTCCGAGGCAAATTTAAGATGAATCATAGAAGTTTTTTACTCCTCAGGTGGAGGACTGGAAGGCGCGCTGAACTGGTCCAGGTCGATCCCATCAGCGATTCGGGTGGCAGCACCAATGAAAGTCTCCATGAAAGATCGGAAGTCGTACTTCTTGGTATTGGCAACTTTGATGGACGCCAACTTTTCCTCTCGCGTCTCCTTGCAATGAACGCGGACCAGGGACAGAGCGACATCAGCACCACATCTGGTAGAATACTTCTTCCATTCCTGCACTCGACTTGGAACTTCATTTAGTCGAGTCATTAAAGACTCAAGGTCATTTTGAAGTGTTTCGCCTGGCCAGAGTGTTGAGTCGATCCGCGACACTGCAACCTTCAGTCGAGCGAGATAGTCCACCACAGCAGCAACACGAGATTCCAGTCAGAGCACATTCATGGCAGCTTCATCCTTCACGGGAGAGTTAATGGGGTCCAGACTTGTCTCCACTCGACTAGTCTCTTCCTCGAAGTTCTGACAGAATTCTGCAAACACAACTCGAGTTCAATCTAATGGTCCTATGATGAGTCAGTGATAACAAATCAGTCGGATAAGAGGAATTACCTTCAAGCATGAGGAATAGCTTCTTGGCGAGCCCTCCCAGATAAGCCTCTAGATTATTCCTCTTCCCCGCTAGTTTGCCAGCCTTGTCGCTCAGAGCTATCTTGTCGTTCTTAAGTCGGCTAGCCTCCTTGTTGGCCGCATCGAGAGCAGCTTTCAGATTGGCATTCTCTTCTTCAAGTTTTCCGACTGAAGACAACTTCTCTTCCGCGAGCTTGGTTGTGTTCAAAGCCGTTTGTTGCGCCTCGACAAGGTCATGATCCTTCTTCTTCAGAGCCTCCTCCATTTTGTCTGCAAAATAAAAGTGAGGTCAGAATTAGGAAGGGACGGAAAAACAAAAACAGTTGTGAAGATCTCACCAGCCATACCTTTTGCTTCGTCTCTCGCCTTCTGCAAGTTCTCCTGTGCAAGCTTCAAGTCAAGGTTGAGCTGGATCTGTTTGTTCTCCAATTCAGTGTATCGAGCCACAAGCTCGCAAGATTTCTACAAAGAATCAGTCGACAGACGTCGCAGATAGGTTACTTCCGAGTGACTAAGAAAAATCTTTGCATTTCTAAGACTACAGCGGAATCAAAATATTCGACAGTAGTCTCGGGGACTACACCCAGTGGGTGCACTTAGCGTGCCCCCACTGATCCTACCGACTCGGTTCGATCAGTCGACCGAAAGAGACAAAAAAAGTGGAAGGAGTTCTTCAGACTACGGTCGACTGCCAGTAGTCCACCATAGTCTCGGGGACTACACCCAGTGGGTGCACTCAGCGTGCCCCCACCGGTTTCAAGATTCCACTCGACATGGTCCGACCAGACCGAGTGAAGAAGTTATAAAAGAGATACAAAGTATAAAGACTACGGTCGACTGCCAGCAGTCCACCATAGTCTCGGGGACTACACCCAGTGGGTGTACTCAGTGTGCCCCCACCAGTCCGAAAATTCAATCGACACACCCAGTGGGTGTACAGATACGAAGATCTTCAGAAAGAAGAGTTTTTTAGTTAGCATATCCTAACAGAACAGGTGGTGATCAACTAACCTGGACGTTGCTCTGAAGAGCTGAGCTAGCATCATAGGCCGCTTGGCTGGCTTCCCGAACCACCTTCATCTGCTCCATCATGAGCCCCGCTTGGCGTATAGCCTCCTTAGCAGCACCCACTTGGTCCTCCAGGACGTGGTGCGTGGCGAAAAGGGAAGGCGGATCAGCAGTCGACGTTGAAGGCCGGATACTCGTCAGTGGCACAGCGAAAGACACAGAAGTCCGAGTGGTGTTGCCACCCTCATGAACCAGCGCCTCAGGCATCGATGCAGCCTGAGCAGTCTTGCCGGTAGGTGCCTTCTTAGTTCTCCTCCGCCTCAACGGCGCCTCATCATCATCATCAGGGAGATCAATGACATGAGGAGGGATTACAAGAAAGATTCAAGTCAAAAACGGAAATCCAATCGACCAAAAGCAAAATTACGGCGATCATACCAAGGTTAGAGGTAACAACATATTCCATCTCCTGGTCTTCGTCCCTGGCTGAGGTCTCGGAGGTGGCAGCGCTGCAGATTTCAGAAATCAGTTGATCAGTCAACAAGTCGGCCAAAAGTATGTTCGCGCTGAACCAAAGAGCTCAAGTTCTGCTGTACCCGGAAATAGTGGGGATAGCCATCTTCATCTTGGGCAAAACCTTTTTCGGCCTCGACGGCGTCGCTCGGGGTTGTTTCGGTGCTTTTTCAGTCGGCGCCGGAGAGGTCGTCCGAGGACGTTTCGTCAACTGCCCGACAGGTGCGATATCCTTGCCGCGCTCGACCGCGGGGTCATGGGTGAGCTTGGATCGCCTTTCCTTGCGAGGAGGGTCGAATTCTTCCTCCTCTTCCTTCCCCTCCTCTTCGTCGGAGCTGTCGTCATCTTCGTCCCCCCCCCCCCGCCGTCAGACTGCCATTCCTCCTGGCTTTCACCTCCGCTCCCTTCTTCCTCCTCAACTGGTTCTTGCGCCCCGTTGGGCATCGAGTACATCTCAGTGGTGACCTGGAAGAAGACAAACAAGATGAAAGTCAGTCGACCGATTTAAGCAAACCAGATGGAGTAAGCAGAGTCAGAGTCAAAAATACGGGATTGAACCTTGTCTGGATCGTATGATTGGTCGAGTGGAGGGATCCTCCTGGCTCCTCGGGGGTTATCTTTGTTCCCAGTGATGGCGGTCATCCATCTCTCCAGTGTGGCATCCTCAACCTCCTCCGGGTGGACCCGAGTGGTGTCGTCAGTACCAGAATACATCCACATCGGATGGTCTCGATACTGAAGTGGCTGGATGCACCGTCGAAGAAAAACCTCTAGAAGATCCATACCAGTCACTCCGCCACGAATGAGCTGGACTACAGCTCGACCAAAACTTTGACATGGGCCTTCTCCTCCGGGACCACCTTCAGAGAAGACGGCTTGCTCACTCGATCCATGGAGAAAGGAGGGAGTCCAGTCGACTGCCCTGGCGTCGGCTGGTCTTGGCAGTAGAACCAGGTCGACTGCCACCCTCGAACCGAATCAGGAAGGACCATGGCTGGAAAAGCACTCTTACCTCTCATTTGGACCCCAAGACCCCCACACATCTGAATCACATGGGTTCTCTCGTCACTCGGATTGGCCTTTTTCACCGTCTGGGAGCGACAGGTGAAAATGTGTTTGAAGAGGCCCCAATGCGGCTGACAACCCAAAAAGTTCTCACACAAAGACACGAAAGCGGCAAGGTACACGATAGAGTTGGGTGTTAAGTGGTGGAGTTGAGCCCCAAAGAAGTTCAGAAACCCTAGGACGAAAGGGTGGGGCGGCAAAGAAAACCCGCGGTCGACATGAGTGGCTAAGAGGACGCACTCACCTTCCTGAGGCTGCGGCTACCACTCCATCCCCGGAAGCCTCGCTGATCCATGAGGGATCAGTCCTTCATCGGCCAGGTCATCAAGATCCTTCTGGCGGATGGTCGAGCGAATTCAGTCACCCTGGATCCAGCCCTGCGGCAAGCCAGCTCGCGACGAGGATCTGCCCCGACTGGTCGCCTTCCCCTTTGCTTTCGCCGTCGTCTTCTTCGCCCACTCTAAGGCTGCTGTCTTTTCTTTCACCATTGTCACCGGCGGAACGCGCGCGGAGCAGCCATTCGGAGGTGGAGGCAGGTGCGGTGGATGAATCCGGAGAAGGGAGAAGGAAAGGGGAACACACTGTTCAAAAAACCCCAGTCTTGGGCCTTATATGAGGTCGCTTCCGAGTGACTGACCGGTAGGCCCAGGCGATCCTATCAAATCCCCCAACAGTCGCCCGCACGATACGTGGCAAAAAGGTGGCGCGGAGATCGAGGCGCCCTTGCCTTATCCCGTCCGATTACTGTGGCTCTTTCTCCGTCCCGCTCGTTTCCCGAAGATTCAAATCCCGCTAAATCCACGCGCCGTAGAGCAAACCGTCAGACAAAAGATTTCCTTCATCCTGTCATTCGGAAATCGCCAAGTACGGAAAACGCACTCGACGGATACAAAGAATGGATCAAGGCGACTGGAAAAGAAGTTGATGACGTCACTTAAGTCCATTTGATCCAAGACAAGACACAATTGCAGCACAAGAATGAGTCGGGAGTATGTTCAACTCCTTCCCCACTCATACCTCGATCAATTCAGGGGCTAATGATGAAGTCATATACCTAGGGTAGGGTCATGGACCTGTCTAAGACACCCTCCCCAAGGGCATCTCTAGAAGAAACTACCTTTCAGTCGATCTGGAAGAGTTCCACTCGACCAACTGGAAGACACTCGACCATGAAGCCAACCACTCGACCACCAGGAGATCTAAAGCCAGTCTGCATCCAAACGGTCGGTCATTAAGTAGCTTTTATGATCATCATAGCACTTTATGTGGGCGTTACCAGTAACCCCCTATCTTACTGTACCTTTAACCCTGCATAACTGAGGGCTGGAGGGGTCTGGCGAACTCTATATAAGCCACCCCCCTCCTCAGTGTAAAGGGTTCGCACCCCTGTAACTCATACGCACATAATACAGTCGACCGCCTCTGGGCTCCGAGACGTAGGGCTGTTACTTCCTCCGAGAAGGGCCTGAACTCGTAAACATCTTGCGTATACAACTACTCCATAGCTAGGATCTTGCCACTCCATGCCTACCCCCCATTCTACTGTCAGACTTAGAACCACGACACCGACCCAAGGTCAGTGTTGGACTTTCGCCCGGAGCTCCTCCAAACCTCCGAATCCGAGCAAATCCGAAGCACTGCACATCAATCCCCATGGTTGAGATCCACCAACTCCACCTCGTCGTGCAGCCAAATCTTGCATCCCCATTGTCGCAGCGGGATGGGATGCCTCGTCGGTCGCCTCTCCTTCGCCCAGGCCAGAGCCTGAGCAGCCTCCTCGCGCCAGGCCGCCAACCACAACCGCGCCGGCCGGTGGGATCGACCCCCAGCGCCACGGCAAACCGTCCCGCCACCCGCGTGACCGAAGCCGTCTGCCCCCCCCAGCAGCCGAGCGCGAGCACCAACGCGTACCGCCCTACCATCACCCAAGCCGCAGCCCGCGCCGCAAGGAGGCCCGCTGGCGAGCTCGTCCCGGGGCCGCCGCCCCGGCCTCCTCTTGCAGTCCCGGCGTGCGAGACCACCGCCGCGCCGCCCCACTCCTCGCACCGCCGAAGCCGCGCCCGCGTGCCCGCCCTAGCCCGCCGCGCCAGATGAGCCCCTGCGTGTCCCAGAAAGATGCCCCGCTGCCACCCTCCCTGGAGCCAGACCGGGCTTCACCGGCCGGCGGCGAGGTGAGGGGGTGGAGGGGGTGGGACGGTGGTGGCGCCGGAGCGGATCCCCTCGTGTCGCCAGAGAGAGGCGAAGCGGGGGTAGATTTTGAATAAGGAAGCTGCTACGCAGAACACTTTGAACTAACGGGTCATCGTAAGCACCAATTGAGTGGTCAAGCATGCATATGTGGCACCACTCTCTCTACCTACCTATGTGGATGCCTCCCATTAGTGCGTGAAACAAAGAAATATGGAGAACTGAATATCATGCACCGTGGGAAAACGA
This sequence comes from Triticum aestivum, assembly GCF_018294505.1. Classification (NCBI taxonomy): domain Eukaryota; kingdom Viridiplantae; phylum Streptophyta; class Magnoliopsida; order Poales; family Poaceae; genus Triticum; species Triticum aestivum. The sequence continues at coordinate 10,485,870 of NC_057804.1, forward strand.
ACCAAGGATCTCACGCTCCCGCCTCACTAAATAGCCAGTTGAGCCCGCATCCCCTTTTGTCTGAATCAGGCTTTCGCCCCACTTTATAGAAAAAAAAATCACCACGTCCGTACAAGCATACAAGAGTCTTATCCAAAAATAAGAGCAGTCTACTGAGGCATCAACACAAACACGCACTAGTAGAAAAGGGGGCAAAGGTCCAGGCCGGGTCAGCCCATTAGTCCCGGTTCAGTCCAGAACCGGGACCCATGGTGGCATTGGACCCGGTTCGTGAGCCCCGGGGGCCGGCCGGGCCACGTGGGCCATTGGTCCCGGTTCGTCTGGACCTTTTGGTCCCGGTTGGTGGGACGAACAGGGACCAATGGGCCTCGCTCCTGGCCCACTACCATTGGTCCCGGTTGGTGGGACGAACCGGGACCAATGGGTCTAACCTTTAGTACCGGTTCGTGCCACGAACCGGTACTAATGGGGGTACTAAAGGTCCCATTTTCAAACTCTACCACCCCCCGGTGGATCCCCTTTTCAGTTTTGTAAAAAGCAAAAGAAAATGATAAAAACTTCAAAAATTAAAATCCTTCGAGATGTACTTATGTTACTACATCTACTAGTTAGGAAAATTTAAAAACTTAAATTTGGACATGTTTTGCAAAAAGTGTAGGGAAAATGTAAAACGGATATAACTTTTGCATTCTATGTCAGAAAAAACGTATAATATATCAAAATGTTCAGGACGAAAATTCGCATCCGATGGTCAAATCTGCTCAAACTGTGGACAAACTATGGTCAAACTGTGGTCAAACAATGGTCAAACTACTTATTCAATAAATATTAGTGTTACTAAATAATTATTTCAGTTTTTTTGAATTTTGGTCAAATCTGGTTGGTCAAACTATGGTCAAATTATGGTCAAACTATGGTCAAACTACTTATTCAAGAAATATTAGTGTTACTAAATAATTATTGTTTTTTAGAAGAATAGTTTCAAACTCAAACAGTGAAATGTGTGACTTCATGCTCAAGCAAAATTCCTGAGGGTTAATAGGATTGACATCTTACTACTGTGAGGAAAACAACAAGTGCAGACTTGGAAACGAGGGAGAATAGAACCTGAAAGTTAAGCGTGCTCAGGCTGGAGTAGTGAGAGGATGGGTGACCGTCCGGGAAGTTAGATGATTTGGAATTATGAGGGGTGATTAGAGATTAGAGGTTAAATTGAGCAGCGATGAGGGAGAGGTGATTAGAGATTAGAGGTTAAAATAATTCAGAAATTTGAAAATCAAGAAAAAATTTCAAAAGAAATTTAAAACAAAATTAAAAAAAATCATATAATTTCCTTTAGTACGGATTGGTGTTACCAACCGGGACTAAATGTGGACCTCCAGGCAGCGGCCACGTGGACGGCCTTTAGTCCCGGTTCGTGTAAGAACCGGGACTAAAGGGGGAGGCTTTAATAACGACCCTTTAGTCCCGGTTCCAGAACCGGGACTAAAGGACCTTTTTCTACTAGTGACGCCCAAAAGAAAGCATAAAAGGAAGTAAAAAAAAGACCACCAAGTGGCTAGGAGCTCGAGATAGCTGAATGGAAGCTAGCTGATGTGCCGTAGTAGTCAATGCATCCATCATAATGCCAAGCGATTGTGATACCGCTGGTTAGAAAGTGGGTGCAGGTGCTGCAATAATGCAAGGAATTTGAAGACAACATCAGAGACCTTTCTCGGGAAAACCTGCTCAATAATTATCTTCTTACGCATCGTCCACGGAATCCAAGTCAGCGTCGCAAACACAAGCCAGAAGTGTTGTCTCCTCCTCCTGGTTTTGTTGGCACGGGGTTAGAGGAACCTGACATCTATAACACAACTTTATTTTGTAGGCTTTGTTGGGCCTCCAAGCGTAGAGTTTTATAAAACAACAATAAATTTTCTTCATGTGGATGACATCAATGCGCGGAGGTGTAGACAGAAAGTGGTCTATCTCAAACAATGTTATAATCAAATACATGTGGTCTCTTGTGTCCCCAACACACCCAATACAGTCGTTAATTGTATGTGCACTAATTTGACGAACGGATAATGAAATATATGTAATATGAATAGTAGAAGTAGCCTTTTTATAATCTGAATGCATATGGGCTGCAACATAACAAGTAATAAAGGTAAATAAAAATAGTGTTTCAATGCTTGGAAACAAGCCCTAGGGTTTGTACTTTCACTAGCACCAACCCACAACATCATTAACATAGTTAAACATCATGATAAGCCCTCAAAAAGTGCAACAAAGAATCACTACAAAGTTTCTATTTTTATAGGAAAAAGTAGGATGAAATTTCATAGGTGAGCTTAACATAAAACCAGCTCAAAGTCGCCTTTCAAATCTTAATCTATTAAACACCCTAACGTGTGACGGGTAGACCCAGAAATTATAGTACGACAACACCATATGATATCTATCGTTCTAACCTAATAACATGGATAGAGTACCCCCAATGTCACCATGGGTATATGCAAGTCATACTAGCCATGCAAAATGTAATGTCAAATCCAAAATATTCAATCCTACATAAAGAGACCTCAAAAAACAAGACTCAATTCACCACATAGATAGAAGAGGGAGAAACATCATAAGATACAACTTTACTAACAAAGCACATGCATGATACAATCAATATCAGAAATCACATGAACAAGAGAAAGAGAGGAAGAACACATAGCTAGTAGCCTCGAGGATGAACTACCACCGCATCAATATGTGAATGGAGAGAGAGAGTTGTTGGTGATGGTGATGGAGATCACGGAGATTTCCCGTGTGGTGTCTGATATATCTCGAACGTATCTGTAATTTTTGTTTATTTTGTCCATATTTATATCAAATTAGCATACGTCTGACATCTACTTAAACCATTTTTTATTGAAAATATGCATTTATGTGTCCTCTCAGCAAAAAAGCATTTCAGCTCACGGCGACATAAATATATACTGAACTATTTGTTTTTTTGTCCAGGACACATAAAGTTGTATTTTTTCAATTGCTCCATTAGATCATGTTATTATATAGTAATACTATTCATCATCCAGGGTAAAGAACACTTTATTTTTCAACCAAGGTAATCTTATGATAGTTTCATAAATAGATTACATTTGGAATACAAATAGTTACATTCATATTGATTCAATACTTAAAATTTGCATAAGAAAAATAAAAATATAGGTCATAAGACCAGAAAAATTGCATTTTATGTATATCTTACACTATGTTTTTACATTTGTAATTTTACGTAACATAAAATATTTTTTACGATGATTATATATTTTCTTACATTCTGTTTTTACGTATGAAATAAGACAAAATTTATAACGTAAAATTATGGTGCATTGATGTTAAAATAGAGGGTAGTGAAGAATAACTATTTCTCACCCAGGGCGACGAATAGTCCATTTTTTTCATATGTAAACATTTCTTTTTAAAACAACACATGAATATATTCCTATTTTATGGTCTACTAGGTATTTGTATTTATTTTTAAAATACCATGTAATTTTTCCTTGTGTTAAATCTTTCAACGAAACATCTGAAGTGCTCCAGAAAATTCTACACGGGACATACTACATTACATTATTCATGTCAAATTTAGACATTTTTTGAATTCCTTTTCTATTTTTAGGCAATATAGGATTTTCTCGCTATTTAGTCCATACAATTCGAATTTGAACTTCAAATATCTAACAAGGCACTAAATGCTAGCAAAAGTCATATTAAATTACTCTTGTAAAATTTTAGCTCGTATACATGAAAATCATATGGTATATTTTTGAGAAAATAGAAACATTACATGCATCTTATCGTTCATTTTACAAAATCTGGATGTGGTCTGAAAATTATGGAAACTAGGATTGGTACCTTTTATGATTCAATGAGGTTGCTTTTGAAGTTTTAGATAAATTCAAGGAAGATAGACTATGCATTGCAATGCAACTCAAACATTCTCACGTAAGTTGGGCTCTGCTTTGCTTTCCGTTCAATGACATGAAATTGTGGGACCCACATGATAATATTTTAGCAATTGTTGTTGTATATACATCACCAAATTTTAGTATTGTTAAGGGGGGCAAATCTACTAGTCCTAAACAGTTGATCCCCACTTGCTCTAATTCTCCCAACACATGGCCTTCCACCTCACTAAGTGTGCCATGTCAGCATCCACTAACACTATTTTCAACCCTATGCAAACCACATGTGTACTCTTTGTTCACGCACAGTGCAAGTATGAAACATTTATACATTAAAGAGGTGGTAGCTTTTGCTAACATTATTTTCTTCATACATAATTCATCTAAAATTAATCAGTAAATTCTCGCCGCAACGCAGGGGAAATCACCTAGTTTTAATATAAGTGATGCTCCTCTAGCACTGGGTGCTACTTACGCAGCATTCATTTATTTTGCGGGTATACACAACGGGGTTGTTGGCTTAAAGGTTACGCACTTAATAAATTTAGTAGTTTGCATTCGCACACCTAGTTTAGAATATTGGGTTATCCATTTTGCAGCAGAAGTCCAATAGTTTATCACGATAAGCAAATAATCACTTGTCAAGTACAATGTGGAAATTTGTGAGTAACTTTTTAATGGACAATGTTGCCAAATGAAGAGTAAAGCTTTTGTGAGCTAATTTTCTTTTACCACTTTAGCTATATGTAAGTTGCCTGAAAAATGAATTTGGGTCAGTCGATTTTTGAGCCATTGATTTATACTTTAACATTAGTGCTCTTTTTCATGTTGTATTTGTTGTATTCTTTTGGGCTAATTTTTTTTGACTAACCACTATTTTGGGCCAGTCGATTTCTTATTGGGCTGAAGCCCATTTCCTGTTTCCATTTTATAGGCCAAAATGCTTCTTATTTATGGACGCGGAGCAATTGATCCCGAGCACACGGGCTCTCGTAATCTGTTCCGCTCGATACGTGTCTGTGATTCGTTTTTCGTGGCACACGTGACTGCTGCAGGGCCCAGCTGACGAATAGAAGTGGGAATATAATGGCAATATTTTGCCGGACGGTGAGCCAGGACGGCATGTACATCCGACGCCGTCGCAAGATCGCGTCAGAGCCGTGGCTCGGGTCGTCATCGACGTCCTGATCCGTGGACCAGATTACGTTAACGACGTCATTTGGTTGGAGTAAATGCAGATATGGGTGGGTGGATGGAGCTGTCTCGTACCTCTGCCGGCTGCGGGTCTGGTTCTATCGTCTCGGCGGCGGAACCACGATCTCTTTTTGGGTAGTGTCTTGCGAGCGTGTCGCCGGTGGAACCTGGATCTCTTGAGGGTTACGGTCTCTCGGCTCCACCGCCCAATGGAGTTCTTGTTGCAGCCGGTCAACATGTGCGGATCTGCCCGTGGATTTTGCTTGTTCGTCCGTGATTTTTGGGTTTGTTTGGAGTTACTGAAGATCTAACTTTTGGGTGTCTGTGTGTGTGCAGCAGAACTCTCAGAGAGGAAGTAACTGACAGAGAGAGACCCATGGCGCCTCTCCATTATCCTGTTTTGTCGCCGCCGGGCGTCCAAGTGCCAGCTGAGAGTGCCTCTAGTGCAGACACGAAGATGTGTGCGGCGGCGGCGGAGAGGCAGGGAGTGCAGATAAGGCGCAGGTATCTGAACACTCCATAGAGCAGATTGATCCAAAGATTCCTGGCTGGACACGAAGGTATTCAGTTTAGTCCCCCCCCCCCCCCCCCCCCCCCCACACACACACACACTTTGGTAGACATGAAAATCGGTTGCCTGTGTGACTAGATGGGGCTACAGATTCAGTCTAAATTTAGCACGATAATTGTGGTAAAGATAGCTTAGATTCTCATGCTTGGAATGTGTCCGTTTCAAGAAAAGAAATGAATTGCAGAAGTGAATACCATATAGCCAGGATGGTACTGCATTTGAGCTTTTAACTGTCCATGATACTAGTAAATATGCGGTACCTCTTAATGCTTAAGTGTGGCATATGTTTCTGCGACACTTCTTGATGATGCATCAAAAAAGGAAGAGGCATTCTGTAATTTTTATTTGGTGAATTTTTTTATTTGTATTACTGAATTTATTGTGTGGTGACTGGTGAATAATTGTGCACAAACACTTTTGGAAACAAATGCAGGGTCAGGATTGGTGCTGCACCAGGAGTATAATAATCGACTGTTCTGCAATTTCAATTAGCTGTTGAACACACGTTTGATCGTTCAATCCATATACTCTTTTGCAGACAAGGCCGGAAGGTTACATGGAGCAGCGCATCTGGATGTGGCACCCTTTGATGGCAGCAACCGCACATTCGGTAAGTGATGATGCGTGCATATCCTATTGCAAGTTATTTGATGCAGTAGCATGACTGTGTTACAGTTTGGATAATACATGGTCACATTGTTGCAGCTGTTCGCTCGTTCAACAGTTACTAATGAAGATGATACACCGAATGCAAATGAAGGGGCCACGCCAAATGGTCCGGAGAATCAAGAAGCTGGACCCAGCGGTAGTGCGCTGGGTACTACCATTCAAGATCACAGCCAAGTTGCCGGCAGGCAGGGATGTGATAGAGTTAGAGGGTACAGAGCCAAATGCTGATGCGCTAACTGTCGTCACAGTAGATGCCAATCAAGTAGTTCAACCCAATGGGAGTGCGTTGGATAATAGCGGTCAAGATGGCGTTCAAGTTAGCAGCACAGATGTGATAGTGTTAGAAGATACCGAGCCAAAATGCTGGCACACGGACTATCATCGAGATAGATGCGAATCAACTTATCAGCCAAGTTGGTTTACACAATGCAGACAGGGATCCAAGTGCTGGCACACTGACTTTTAGGATGTAAAATTGTCCTCTGAACCGAGCAATGAGTGAACTGGATACCTATGTTGAATATGGTTAGCATAGAAATATTCATGATGTACCATCATTTGCTAAAAAAAATACTTAGAGCATGTACCTCATTACTTTCACTTGATCTAGTTCTGATGTGGTTCTTACAATGCAATTCCTGATGATGGGGATGCGGGGTACGACACTGACTCAGAAGATGATCCACAGATACTTGCAGCAATAGGTAAAACATGATAAATGTGTGTCATAATTCAGGCATGACATGCTGTTTTCTTGTTCTTGCAATATTTGATGCTGATACATAAGCATCATTGGCTGATCTCCTGTCCTACGGATGAAGATGATGCAGACATGGTACGGGTGGGGTGGCTCGGCTGGGTAGGATGCAGCAGCAGATCTGGAGGAGGGGATCAGTGGATGGAGTCGATTAGAGCATCTACAACCAGGCGGCTCTGACGGCAGTCCTCCGTGAAAGCGAGGAGGAGGAGCGACGCAAGGAGGAGGAGGATGAGGCAGCGGAGGAGGATTACCAGGCGCGCATGGCGGAGGCCATGGCGTTCTCCGCGGCCTGCGACTACGTTGTGCCGCCGTAGAGGCCGTCGTCCCTCGCCAAGGCCGAGCCATTGCCGATCCCCCTCGAGCGCTACTCATGGACCGGAGTGGTGCTCGAGTGGGTCAGCGCGCCTCTAGTCTAGTTGGGGGCGACACCGGCGCAGGAGCAGGCCTACCTCGAGCAGTGGCGGCAGCGAAGGCTGGCCGAGGAGGACCGCGAGGACGAGTACCTCGAGCAGCTCGAGCACAACGCGGAGGAGGAGCGCCACAAGGTGAAGGAGGAGAAGCGCCTTGCCCGCGGTGGGCCAGTCCAGCCCGTGGCGGACGACGTCGCTAGAGCGTGGTCGATGGCGTTCCCTTGGGCTGGCCCGGCGCCGGCACTGATCGACCTCACCGGCCCCGACGACGACGACGAGAACGCCTAGGGCAGCGTGCCTTCTGGTACTTTTAAGTTTTATTTAATGTTTTAGTTAATGTAAACATGGACTCGTGGACTCCACGGCCTTTGTGACCGGCATTAATGTTTAATTAACGTTTTTAATTTTTAAAATGTTGGCGGTAATTTTTTTTCACGTGATCTAAACAATTGGTCAGGCCAGCGTTGGGCGCATGCGCCGACCCAAACACGAAAAAGGACATGGGTGTCCGCTGGATTGACCCAAACGGATAAAAAAAACAGTCAAAATTGCCTTTCGTTTGGGTCGACATGTTGGAGATGCTCTAAACGAAAAAGTGAACAAACACATTCGCTCGGCCGACTCAAACGGGACAAAATATAGGCAAAAGCGGACATGATTGGGGTCAGTGGTTGGAGTTGCTCTTACGAAGATGGTTGGAGTTGCTCTTACGAAGATGACGAGCGCCTTGGGGAAGATTGGTAAGCTCCAACGGGAGCAGACATTAAATGAGGCAGCTGCCGGTGTTAGTTCAGAATCTGCCTCGGGCCAGCTCACATGGTCTCCCCCATTCTGTTCCGCGACGGATATGGCCCGACGGTGTAACCAGCCCGCATCCAACCAGTGGGCCATGGACCTTAATAAAAGATCGGAGGCAGAAAATACAGCTGGACCCATGAACACATCACGAGATAGACATGCGGTAGCAATACCGAGCTCACTGCAGCTCGCGATCACATTAGTACTTTCGCTTATTTCTCTTCTATCCGATTTTTGCTCTCTTTTCTCTTAGTTGTTTTTTCTGGGTATTTCTTGGGATTTTCGTTGAGTGTAAAAAGTATACACACAAGTACCATATAACATGTAAATAAATAATATTAGAGTGTAGAAATTACACTTTTACACGTTTATTTCTTACCTATTAAAAGGTACAATTTTTTTGTTTTGTTTTTTGTTTTTCTTAAAGCATAATAACAATATCACTAATTTGTTCAGCCTTAAAAAAGTTCATTATTTTGGTTATGTTTTAGTTTTTATTACATTTCTTTCTTCTTTAAGGTTGATACCAATTCCACTAATTCATTCTTATTAGGAAACTTTTTTTAAATTTCCAATCTTATATGCTTATTCTCGCATATAATAAAAAAGCACAGTTTATGTGTAAATTTTATGAAATTTTTTATCCTTTGCTTTATTTTTGGCCATATTCTCTGTTCTTAAAGTGTATCGATACCAATGCCACAAAATTAATTCTTTCTTAGCAAACTTATTTTTACAAAGTTCCACCATTATATGCTTATTCTTGTATCTTACAAAAAATTGCAATTTCTTTAAATTGTGTATAATTTGGTCATTATTTGATTTTATTCTTCTTCTTATAGGGGTAATACCAATGCCCCTAATTCATTATTCTCTTAGAAAACTTCATTATTATGATTTTGTTTTAGTTTATGTTTCATTTTCACTGTTCTGAAAGGGTAACACCAAAACCACTAATTCATTCTTTCTTAGAAACTCTTAATTATTTTGATTTTGTTTTAGTTATTGTTTCTTTTTCATTTAATGTTAATACCAATGACTATTCATTCTTCTCAGGGAACTTAAATTTTTTGGGTGAAAGTTATAGTATTGTATGCATGTTCTTGCATATTGTAAAAAAGTGCAATTTCTACGTAAGTTAAGTGCAATTTTTGTCAATGTTTATTTTAGATTATTTTTCTCATTTACTATCTTTGCTAATACCAATGCCACTAATTCATTCTTTCTTAGGAAAATCCATTGTTATGATATTCTTTTACTTTATCTTTCATTTTATTTCATATGAAAGGGTAATACCAAAGGCACTAATTCATTCTTTCTAAGAAACATTTCATTATTTTGATTTTGTTTTAGTTTTCATACATTTTATTTTCTCTTTAATTGTAAAACAAATGCCACTAATTCATTCTTCTCAGGAAACCTAATTTTTGGGGTGAAAATTCCATTATTATATGATTGTTCTTGCATATTGTAAAAAACACAATTTCTGTCCAAATTATGTGCAAATTTTGCTAAAGTTTGTTTTAGTTCATTTAATTTCTTCAGTAATACCAATGGCACTTATTCGTTATTTGTTAAAAAACTTCATTATTATGATTTTGGTTTTTTTTATATTACCTTCTCTTTCTTATGAAAGGGTAATGCGAAAGCCACTAATTCATTCTTTCTTAGAAAAACTACATTATTTTGATTTTGTTTTAGGTTTGTTCTTCTTATTTTTTTCTTTAATGGTAATACCAATGCCACTAATTTATTCTTCTCGGGAAACTTAATTTTGTGTGTGAAAATTCCACTATTATATGTTACTTCTTGCTTCCCTAAAAAAATATGATTTTCTTGCACATTGTAAAAAGCGCAATTTCTATGTAAATTGTAGGAAAAACTTGTCAATGGTTGTTTTAGATTATTGATTATTATTTTCTTTCTTCTTAAAGGATAATACCAATGCCACTAATTCTTTCTTCCTTAGAAAACATTATTATTTGGAATTATTTTGAATTTTTATTTTATTTCTTCTCTAACGATAATGCCAATGCCATATGAAACATTTTTATTGTTGGGAATATTTCCTTGTGATATTCTTATTCTTGCATGTTATATTAAACCACGATTTCTATGTGTGCAATTTTTCCATAAATTTTTCTATTTCCTTTCTGAAATGTTCTTTCCTTATTCGTTTTATCTTGGTGTTGGGTCATGGTATTCTGAGATGTTCTGATTAACTATCTTGGCATTTGATTATACTCTATTAAAAATCACATCATCTGGTGGGCTAACTCGTATATAAATGTCCGTTTGGTAGTTGGGCTACAAAAAGGTGCGGACGTTATCGAATAGTTAGATTACGTAGGAGAATTCTTAGACGATTTTTGGATATATTGATTTGACAGTTGACATATGTACCAAAAAAATAATTATTTATGGTTTGAGCTTATTGTATGTTTTTTATCCTCTGGATTCATTCATGATATTTTTCACCTTTTTCAGGAATGCACATTCATAACTTTTCACCGAGCTACAATCTACACACTGGGTCACATGTACTAGTGTGGAATATGAGCTCTATGTGAGTCAGAGTTGTTTTGTGCTAGTTTCATTACAAAATGGATTTTTTGATGAAAGATGGGCTGCGCCCTGGCCGACTCGTTACATGGGCCGAGCTGGTGGGCTACTTGTTTCCACGGCTGGCTCTAAGTACTACTCATGTATTCATGCACAGTTGTCTCAAAAAGAAAATGTATGCATGCACAGTAATATCTGTAGGAATTAGATCGGCTGAAACGAATTTAGGATCATTCGTCTGACCAAAATTTGATTTTTCATTCAATTGAACGGTAGTTGGCCGATCCCTTCTTTTATATTGATTGGCTTTCTTCGCCTTAATTTTTTGATGGCACCGTATAATACACGTATTGGGAAGGTGGCAATGCAAAGATAAGAGGAGAAAGCAAGGTGGGACAGTAACCCCCATGGATGCTCCAACGAAAATTCGAAGATATCCAAATTGATGGAATTACTGGGAGCCGGAGTTGTTTGTCCTAATGCCATCGACCATGGTCAGGATTGGGCAGTGAGCCTGCTCTCATGTCATACTTGTGCAAGGTGTTACCGTGCATATTGCAGGGCATCTCGCCATCATTATCAAACCAGGCCTGAAGGAAGCCACTAAATACTCTACCATTCCCTTTGCTCAATACACATCATCACTAGACTTCTTCTCGTTTTCCTTGCCTAACCTAGGCGGCTAGGGTGAACTCTTCTCTTCAAACTTCTTCAGCGAACCCATGGAGTCTACCACTAGTAGAAAACAGGGCTACGGTTCAGCCCTGGCCAGCCCATTAGTCCCGGTTCTTCAACCGGGACCAATGGGGGGTATTAGACCTGGTTCGTGAGCCCAGGGTGCCGGCCGGGGCCTCGTGGGCATTGGTCCCGGTTCGTGTGGAACCATTTGTCTCGGTTCGAGCCACGGACCGGGACCAATGGTCCTCGCTCCTGGCCCACAACCATTGGTCCCGGTTCGTGGCTTGAACCGGGACAGAAGGGGTGGCTTTAGTCCTGGTTCATGCCATGAACCGGGACAAATAACTTGCCTATATATACCCCATCGCCGCGGCAGAGCACTCCACAGTGCTCTGTTTTGTCAAGCCGGCGAGGGGAGGGCATTTGGGTGCTCTAGTTCACCTCCTATGCACATGAGGTGTTCGATGAAATGCTCGAGCCACACTAGTTAAGCTTTCTCCTCTCGAAACTCGACCTCCGAGCTCCATTTTCAACGAGATTTGTCCAGATTTAGCGGTCCGTCACGCCCCGTCCCCGCCCCGTCTTCACCGCCGTCGATCGCCCGCGCCGATCTCGTCGCCGGCACCAGCGTGGTGAGCCTCTTGTTCTTATCTTCTTTTTGAAAGAAAAAAATTCTGACTTCAGATAGATACTTGTCTAATTTTCTTACTTTTATTATTCCTTGTTATTATATAGTGCGATGGTTTTGGTATCCGCCCCCATGGGCCCTCGTCCTGTCTATGATTCAGATGTGGTATATATATCTTTTCATAACTATTTGATTCCTTTATTGTTTATGACAATTATGTCGACCAATGTGACATAGATTTTATTTATCTAGGAGGTTGTTGAACCGGAAATTCCAACCGACCTTATTGTCGAGAGGTTAAATTTAGTTGAAGAAGAAAACAATTACTTGAAGGAAACAATAAGAAAAATTGAGGAGGAGAAGATGATATTGGAGTTGCATGTTGCGGATGTCGTCGATGATCGCAAGATCAAGATGGATGCAATGTGGTTGAAGATTAAAAAGATTAGAAAATATGCCATTCATACCGAGGCTTGGTATCATTATGCAGTTGGATTAGTTGTTACCTTGGTTGCGGTTATGATCGCATTTGTTTTCGCATTGAAATGTTTTACATAATTTCAATGTATGGTTTAATTAGATGCTCTGGAGAGCTATATGTTGTTCAATGAGAACTATGTATGTACTTTGGTTTTAATGCTCTGCAGAACTATGTATGTACTTTGGTTTCAGAGCTCATTTCAAATGCTTTTCCACTTCATGGTCTTATATCTCAAAATAATCAGTAAATGCATGAAAAATAACAAATAAAGTCAGAAACAAAATAAAATAAATTAAATAAGTAATTTGAAACAAAATGATATAAACATAAATAAAATAGATAAGTAGAAACAAAAAAAACTTTAATAACATAAATTATATAACTTTCAAAACAATATAAGCAACTTCTAGTATTATTAAACTAAAATTATATAAAATTGATGCAACTAAAATTATTAAAGTATTTTCTGCTCAAAATCGTTAAAAGCAAAAATAATATTCATAAATAACTTTTTTTGTTAGAAACTTTAATAGCAAAAAGAATTATCATAAAATAAAATAAATAAGTAAGTATAAACAAAATAAAATAAAATAAATAAGTATTCTGTTATAAGCAGAAACAAAAAAAACTTTAATAACATAAATAAAATTTATGAAACTAAAAGTATCAAAGTATTTTCTGTTCAAAACATTATAAGCAACTTCTAGTATTGTTGAAACTAAAATTATATAAAATTGATGCAACTAAAATTATCAAAGTATTTTCTGTTCAAAATCATTAAAAGCAAAAATAATATTCATGAAGAACTTTTTTTGTTAGAAACTTTAATAGCAAAAAGAATTATCATAAAATAAAATAAATAAGTAATTATAAAAAATTTAAATAAAATAAATAAGTATTTTGTTGTAAGTAGAAACAAAAGAAAATAAATAAAGCAAAAAAGAAAACAAAAAAACTGGAAAAAAATAAAAAAATTGCCACCAACTAGGCCACCACGGCCTGAATACGACTAGAAACCCATCCATGGGCCAGGATTCAGGCCCGCAGTAGGCCCAGAAGGCCCATCAGACAAAGCAGTAGCACGTAGGCCCGTAAGCCTGCAGTGGAGAGGAGCTTGAGAGGGGTGCGGCAGTGGGGCTTATAAACCACTGCGCGCCCCTCTCAACTAACGAGGTGGGACTAAACGTTGGGCGCGACATGGGCAGCACAGGGGCCTTTGCTCCCGGTTGGTGGCACCAACCGGGACTAAAGGGGGTGCATTGGTACTGGTCCGTGGCACCAACCGGGACCAATGCCCCCCCTTTAGTCCCGGTTGGTGCCACCAACCGGGACCAAAGGCCGCCGCTTTCCGCCCTTTGGGCCGCTGAAAAGAGACCTTTGGTCCCAGTTGGTGGCACCAACCGGGACTAAAGGGTGGCATTGGTACCGGTTGGTGCCACGAACCGGTACCAATACCTTTGCTATATAAGTCAGCAATCGTGAAAATTTCGTCAGTTCTTCGATCCCTCCGATGACGCCGCCAGGCTGCCCGAGCTCGCCGTGCCTTTGCCGCGCCCCCGACCACGCCGCCGTTGCCCCGCCCCGACTACGCCACCGTCGCCCCTGCCCCCCGACCATGCCGCGCGCCCTCGCCGTGCCTCTGCCGCGCCCCCTGTTGGAAATATGCCATAGAGGCAATAATAAATTAGTTATTATTATTATATTTCCTTATTCATGATAATCATTTATTATCCATGCTAGAATTGTATTGATAGGAAACTCAGATACATGTGTGGATACATAGACAACACCATGTCCCTAGTAAGCCTCTAGTTGACTAGCTTGTTGATCAATAGATGGTTACGGTTTCCTGACCATGGACATTGGATGTCGTTGATAACGGGATCACATCATTAGGAGAATGATGTGATGGACAAGACCCAATCCTAAGCCTAGCACAAGATCGTGTAGTTCGTATGCTAAAGCTTTTCTAAATGTCAAGTATCTTTTCCTTAGCCCATGAGATTGTGCAACTCCCGGATACCGTAGGAATGCTTTGGGTGTACCAAACATCACAATGTAACTGGGTGGCTATAAAGGTGCACTACGGGTATCTCCGAAAGTGTCTGTTGGGTTGGCACGAATTGAGACTGGGATTTGTCACTCCGTGTGACGGAGAGGTATCTCTGGGCCCACTCGGTAGGACATCATCATAATGTGCACAATGTGATCAAGGCTTTGATCGCGGGATGATGTGTTACGGAACGAGTAAAGAGACTTGCCGGTAACGATATTGAACAAGGTATCGGGATACCGACGATCGAATCTCGGGCAAGTATCATACCAGTAGACAAAGGGAATTGTATACGAGATTGATTGAATCCTTGACATCGTGGTTCATCCGATGAGATCATCGTGGAACATGTGGGAGCCAACATGGGTATCTAGATCCCGCTGTTGGTTATTGACCAGAGAGATGTCTCGGTCATGTCTGCATGATTCCCGAGCCCGTAGGGTCTACACACTTAAGGTTCGATGACGCTAGGGTTATAGGGAAGGTATGTACACGGTTACCGAATGTTGTTCGGAGTCCCAGATGAGATCCCAGACGTCACGAGGAGTCCCGGAATGGTCCGGAGGTGAAGATTGATATATTGGACAAAGGGTTTTGGAGTCCGGAAGTGTTCCGGAGGTACCGGATGATGACCAGCATGACCGAAAGGTATTTCGGGAGCCTCAACAAGTGTTGGGGGGGCTTCATGGGCCAAGGGAAGGGGGCAAACCAGCCCGCTAAGGGGCTGTGCGCCCCCTCACCTATTCCCACGTGTGACCAGGGGGTTTGGGGCGCTCCATCGAGGGTTCCCACCTCCTAGCTCGGGGGCCAAGTCACCCAAAGGGGAGATCCCATCTGCCCTGGCCGCCGCCCCCCCTAGGGGAAACCCTAGGGCGCCTCCCCCTCCCCCTTGCCCCTATATATATAGTGGAGGTTTTGGGGCTGCCCAACACATGAGTCTCTCTCTCCCAGGGCGCAGCCCTACCTCTCTCCCTCCTCGTCTCTCGTAGTGCTTGGCGAAGCCTTGCTGGAGTACCGCACTCCTCCACCACTACCACGCCGTCGTGCTGCTGCTGGACGGAGTTTTCCCCAACCTCTCCCTCTCTCCTTACTGGATCAAGGCATGGGAGATGTCACCGGGCTGCACGTGTGTTGAACGCGGAGGCGCCGTTGTTCGGTGCTTAGATCGGAATCGACCGCGATCTGAATCGCCACGAGTACGACTACCTCATCCGCGTTCTTGCAACGCTTCCGCTTAGCGATCTACAAGGGTATGTAGATGCACTCCCCTTCCCCTTGTTGCTAGATTACTCCATAGATTGATCTTGGTGATGCGTAGAAAATTTTGAATTTCTGCTACGTTCCCCAACAGTGGCATCATGAGCTAGGTCTATGCGTAGTTTCTATGCACGAGTAGAACACAAGTTGTTGTGGGCGTCGATTTTGTCAATTTACTTGCCGTTACTAGTATTATCTTGATTCGGCGGCATCGTGGGATGAAACGGCCCGGACCGACCTTACACGTACTCTTACGTGAGACAGGTTCCACCGACTGACATGCACTAGTTGCATAAGGTGGCTAGCGGGTGTCTGTCTCTCCCACTTTAGTCGGATCGGATTCGATGAAAAGGGTCCTTATGAAGGGTAAATAGAAATTGGCATATCACGTTGTGGTTTTGGCGTAGGTAAGAAACGTTCTTGCTAAGAAACCTATAGCAGCCACGTAAAAATTTGCAACAACAATTAGAGGACGTCTAACTTGTTTTTGCAGCATATGCCGTGTGATGTGATATGGCCAAAAGGATGTGATGAATGATATATGTGATGTATGAGATTGATCATGTTCTTGTAATAGGAATCACGACTTGCATGTCAATGAGTATGACAACCGGCAGGAGCCATAGGAGTTGTCTTATTTTATTGAATGACTTGCGTGTCACTGAAAACACCATGTAATTACTTTCCTTTATTGCTAACCGTTAGCCATAGTAGTAGAAGTAATGTTTGGCGAGACGACTCCATGAAGACACGATGATGGAGATCATGGTGTCATGCCAGTGACCATGATGATCATGGAGTCCCGAAGATGAAGATCAAAAGGATCAAAATGATATTGGCCATATCATGTCACTATTTGATTGCATGTGATGTTTATCATGTTTTACATATTATTTGCTTAGAACGACGGTAGAAAATAAGATGATCTCCCACTAAAATTCCAAGAATTGTGTTTCCCCTAACTGTGCACCTTTGCTAAGGTTCGTTGTTCCGAAGCACCACGTGATGATCGGGTGTGATAGGTTCTAACGTTCGCATACAACGGGTGTAAGCCAGATTTACACACGCAATACACAGGTTGAGTTGACGAGCCTAGCATGTACATACATGGCCTCGGAACACGGAAGACCGAAAGGTCGAACATGAGTCGTATAGAAGATACGATCAACATAAAGATGTTCACCGTTGATAACTAGTCCGTCTCACGTGATGATCGGACACGGCCTAGTTGACTCGGATCATGTATCACTTAGATGACTAGAGGGATGTCTATCTGAGTGGGAGTTCATTATATAATTTGATGAGATGAACTTATTTATCATGAACAGTAGTCTAAGTTGTCTTTGCAAAAAAGGTTGTAGATCAATAGCTCGCGTTGTAGCTCCCTGTTTCAATACGTTCCTAGAGAAAGATTCAGTTGAAAGATATTGTAAGCAATGATGCGGACTAGGTCCGTTGCCTGAGGAGTGTCCTCACTGCTACACAGAAGGCTTATGTCTTTCATGCACCGCTCGGTGTGCCAACCCCTCCAGCGTCGTCTGTGGATGTTATGAAAATCTGACAGATATGTCCTGATGACTACTTGATAGTTAAGTGCACCATACTTTACGGCTTAGAATCGGTATTCCAATGACGTTTTGAACACCATAGAACATATGAGATGTTCTAAGAGCTGAAATTGGGATTCCAGGCTCATGCCCATGTTGAGAGGTATGAGACCTCTGACAAGTTCTTTGCCTACAAGATGGAGGAGAATAGCTCAACTAGTGAGCATGTGCTCAGAATGTCTGGGTGCTAAGATCACTTGAACCAAGTGGGAGTTAATCTTCCAGATGAGATAGTGGTTGACGGAATTCTCTAGACACTATCACCAAGCTACTAGAACTTTGTGATGAATTATGACATGCAAAGGATGGAGATGATCCCGGAGCTATTAGCGGTGCTTAAAACTGCAAAAGTAGAAATCAAGAAGGAGCATCAAGTGTTGATGGTTTAGCAAGACCACTGGTTTCAAAAGGGGCAAGGGCTAGAAGGGAAACTTCATGAATGGCAAACCAGTTGTCGCTCTAATGAAGGAACCCAAGGTTGAACCCAAACCTCGAGACTAAGTGCTTCTATTGTAAGGGGAACGGTCACATGATAGCGGAACTACCCTTAATACATGGTAGATAAGAAAGCTGGCAACTTCAACAAAGTATATTTGATATACGTGTTATTGATGTGTACCTTACTAGTACTCCTAGTAGTACCTGGGTATTGGATACCGGTTCAGTTGCTATTATTAGTGATTTGAAGCAAAAGCTACGGACTGAAGGAGACTAGCTAAGGGCGAGGTGACGATGTGTGTTGGAAGTGTTTCCAAGGTTGATAAGATCACCATCGCACGCTCCCTCTACCTTCGGGTTTAGTGTTGAACCTAGATAAATGGTATCAGGTGTCTACGTTGAGCATGAATATGATTAGATCATGTTCATTGCAATATGGTTATTCATTTAAGTTAGAGAATAATGGTTATTCTGTTTACATGAATAATACCTTTATGGTCATGCACCCAATGGTTTATTGAATCTCGATCATAGTAATACACATGATAATAATATTAACGCCAAAAGATGTAGAGTTAATAATGATAGTACCACTTTCTTGTGGCACTGCCTCTTAGGTCATTTTGGCATAAAATGCGTGAAGAAACTCCATGCTGATGGATGTTTGGAGTCACTTGATTTTGAATCGCTTGACACATGCGAGCCATGCCTCATGGGCAGGATGACTAAGATCCCGTTTTCAGGTACAATGAAACGGGCAAGTGACTTGTTGGAAATCATACATGCTGATGTGTGTGATCCAATGAGAATTAAGGCGTGTGGTGGATATCGTTATTTTCTCATCTTCACTGACGATTTGAGTAGATATGGGTATATTTACTTAATGAAGCAAAAGTCTGAAATGTTTGAAAAGGTTCAAGCAATTTCAGAGTGAAGTTAAGAATCATCATAACAAGAAGATCATGTTTCTACGATCTGATCAAGGGGAGATTTTCTGAGTTATGAGTTTGGCAATCACTTAAGACATTGTGGAATTGTTTCGCAGTTGAAGCCACCTGGAACACCACAGCGTAATGGTGTGTCCGGACGTCGTAATCGAACCTTATGAGATATATATGGTGCGATCTATGATGTGTCTTACCGATCTACCGCTATTATTTTGAGGTTATGCATTAGAGACAGCTGGATTCACTTTAGATAGGGCACCATCTAAGTCCATTGAGACGACGTCGTATGAACATTGGTTTCGCAAGAAACCAAAGTTGTCGTTTCTTAATATTTGGTGCTGCGATGCTTAAGGCTTCAGCTGGAAAAGCTCGAACCCAAAGCGGACAAATACATCTTCATAGGATACCCAAAGGTAATAGTTGGGTATACCTTCTATTTCAGATCCGAGGGAAAAGTGTTTGTCGCTAAGAACGGATCCTTTCTCGAGAAGGAGTTTCTCTCGAAAGAATTGAGTAGGAGGAAGATAGAATTTGTTGAGGTTGTTGAACCCTCACTTCAACCGGAGAGTAGTGCAACACAGAAAGATGTTTCTGTGAAACCTACGACTGTTGAAGAGGAAACTAATGATAGTGATCATGAAGCTTCGGATCAAGTTGCTATCGAACCTCGTAGGTCGACCAGGATATGTACTACTCCTGAGTGGTACGGTGATCCTGTCTTAGAGGTCATGTTGTTGGACAACAATGAACCTACGAACTATGGAGAAGCGATGGTGGGCCCATATTCCGACAAATGGTCAGAAGCCGAGAAATGCGAGATAGGATCCATGTATCAAAACAAAGTATGAACTTTGGTGGACTTGCCCGATGATCGGCAAGCCATTGAGATAAATGGATCTTTAAGTAGAAGACGGACGTGGACGGTAATGTCACCATCTATGAAGCTCGACTTGTGGCGAAGAGTTTTTCACAAGTTCAAGGAGTTGACTACGATGAGATTTTCTCATCCGTAGCGATGCTTAAGTCCGTCGGAATCATGTTAGCATTAGCTGCATTTATGAAATCTGGCAGATGGATGTCAAAACAAGTTTCCTTACCAGTTTTCGTAAGGAAAGGTTGTATGTGATACAATCAGAAAGGTTTTGTCGATCCTAAGGATGCTAAAAGGTATGCTAGCTCCACCGATCCTTCTATGGACTAGAGAAGCATCTCAGAGTCGGAATATATGCTTTGATGGAGTGATCAAAGCTTTTAGGTTTATACAATGTTTGCTAGAAACTTGTATTTACAAGAAAGTGAGTGGGAGCGCTACAACATTTTTGATAAGTATATGTGGATGACATATTGTTGATCCGAAATAATGTAGAATTTCTGGAAAGCATAAACGGTTGTTTGAAGAATTATTTTCAAAGGAAGACCTGGATAAAGCTGCTTACATAATGGGCATCAAGATCTATAGAGATAGATCAAGATGCCT
This sequence comes from Triticum aestivum, assembly GCF_018294505.1. Taxonomy (NCBI): domain Eukaryota; kingdom Viridiplantae; phylum Streptophyta; class Magnoliopsida; order Poales; family Poaceae; genus Triticum; species Triticum aestivum. The sequence continues at coordinate 10,506,344 of NC_057804.1, forward strand.
GATGATACTTTCAAAGTACGCACACCTTGACATGATTTTGAAGGAGTTCAAAATAGATCAGTCAAAGAAGGGATTCTTACCTGAGTTGTAAGGTGTGAAGTTGAGTAAGACTCAAAGCTTGACCACGACAGAAGAAAGAGGAAGGACGAAGGTCGTCCCCTATGCTTTTGTTATAGGCTCTATACGGTATGCCATGCTGAGTACCGCACCTGGTGTGCCTTGCCACATGTCTGGCAAGAGGGTACAAAGGTGATCCAGGAGTGGATCACTAGGTAGCGGTCAAAATTATCCTTAGAGGAATAAGGAAATGTTTCTCGGCTATGGAGGTGATAAAGAGTTCGACATAAAGAGTTACGTCGATGCAAGGTTAACACCTATCCGGATAGCTCTGAGTAGATATACCAGATACATATAATGGAGCAACAATTTGGAATAGCTCCAAGTGGAACGTGGTAGCAGCATGTACGATATGACATAAAGTTTTGCGAAATACATAGGGATCTGAATGTTGCAGACCCGTTGACTACAACCTCTCTCACAAGCATAACACGATCAAACCCAGAACTCACTGAGTGTTAATCACATAGTGATGTGAACTAGATTGTTGACTGTAGTAAACTCTTTGGATGTTAGTCACATGGCGATGTGACCTGTGAGTGTTAATCACATGGTGATGTGAACTAGATTATTGACTCTCGTGCAAGTGGGAGACTGTTGGAAATATGCCCTAGAGGCAATAATAAATTAGTTATTATTATTATATTTCCTTATTCATGATAATCGTTTATTATCCATGCTAGAATTGTATTGATAGGAAACTCAGATACATGTGTGGATACATAGACAACACCATGTCCCTAGTAAGCCTCTAGTTGACTAGCTCGTTGATCAATAGATGGTTACGGTTTCCTGACCATGGACATTGGATGTCGTTGATAACGGGATCACATCATTAGGAGAATGATGTGATGGACAAGACCCAATCCTAAGCCTAGCACAAGATCGTGTAGTTCGTATGCTAAAGCTTTTCTAAATGTCAAGTATCTTTTCCTTAGACCATGAGATTGTGCAACTCCCGGATACCGTAGGAATGCTTTGGGTGTACCAAACATCACAACGTAACTGGGTGGCCATAAAGGTGCACTACGGGTATCTCCGAAAGTGTCTGTTGGGTTGGCACGAATCGAGACTGGGATTTGTCACTCCGTGTGACGGAGAGGTATCTCTGGGCCCACTCGGTAGGACATCATCATAATATGCACAATGTGATCAAGGAGTTGATCGCGGGATGATGTGTTACGGAACGAGTAAAGAGACTTGCCGGTAATGAGATTGAACAAGGTATCGGGGTACCGACGATCGAATCTCGGGCAAGTATCATACCAGTAGACAAAGGGAATTGTATACGGGATTGATTGAATCCTTGACATCGTGGTTCATCTGATGAGATCATCGTGGAACATGTGGGAGCCAACATGGCTATCCAGATCCCGCTGTTGGTTATTGACCAGAGAGATGTCTCGGTCATGTCTGCATGATTCCCGAGCCCGTAGGGTCTACACACTTAAGGTTCGATGACGCTAGGGTTATAGGGAAGGTATGTACGCGGTTACCGAATGTTGTTCGGAGTCCCGGATGAGATCCTGGACGTCACGAGGAGTCCCAGAATGGTCCGGAGGTGAAGATTGATATATTGGACGAAGGGTTTTGGAGTCCGGAAGTGTTCCGGAGGTACCGGGTGATGACCAGCATGACTGAAAGGTAGTTCGGGAGCCCCGGCAAGTGTTCGGGGGGCTTCGTGGGCCAAGGGAAGGGGGCAAACCAGCCCACTAAGGGGCTGTGCGCCCCTCTCACCTATTCCCACGTGACCAGGGGGTTTGGGGCGCCCCATATAGGGTCCCCACCTCCTGGCTCGGGGGCCAAGTCACCCAAAGGGGAGATCCCATCTGCCCTGGCCGCCGCCCCCTAGGGGAAACCCTAGGGCGCCTCCCCCTCCCCCTTGCCCCTATATATAGTGGAGGTTTTGGGGCTGCCCTACCTTGGTGACTCTCTGGTGTCCTGGTACAGCAAGCGTCAGGCCAGGATCTCCCGCTCCAGTACCGAAGCGGAGTACCGCGCCGTCGCCAACACCGTTGCTGAGTGCTGCTGGCTCCGGCAGCTTCTTGGTGAGCTCCATGTGCCCTGCCCAACGCCACGGTTGTCTTCTGCGACAACATCTCTTCCGTCTACATGGCAGCTAACCCCGTGCATCACCGGAGGACGAAGCATATAGAGCTCGACATCCACTTCGTCAGAGAGAAGGTGGCACTCGGCGAGTTCCGCGTACTCCATGTTCCCACCAAGCAGCAGTTCACCGAAATCCTGACCAAAGGACTACCGTCGCCAGCGTTCCAGGATTTCCGGTCCAGATTATGCATTCAGCCACCGGAAGCTATAGCTGCGGCAGGGTGTTAGCGGTTATGGTCCTGTTTGGTTCATAAATCCTAGGACTTTTTTTAGTCCCAATTTATAAGTCACAAGTCCCTAAAAAGTCACTACCTGTTTGGTTCCTGGGACTTATAAGTCCCTATAAGACCATATTACAACTATAAGTCCATATAAGTCCCTCCTTGAGAGTCTTATTTCATAAGTTCCAAATGCCCACTTTAAGTCCCTATAAGTCCCTCCTGTTTGGTTTAGATGGGACTTATAGGGACTTTTTTAAGTCCCTAAGCCAATAAGTCCCTGGAAACAAACACCCTTTACATACCTGCACATGCAGGGCCATGCACTTTCCATGTCGCCTGTACACGATCTCGCCCACGATCATGTGTAGCTCCCACCAGCGCCATTGTGCTCTGTTGTAGCTCCCCCTATATGTATGGGAATACAGGAGAAGCACCCAAGGTGCATCATTCTTTCGCACTGCTGCTCTACAATTGATCAACGCGCCTACTTCGCCGACCGCAAGAACGGCACCACCACCGTCTACAATATGGAGGGCCCCAAGCTCAAGGGCCAACTCCAGCTCACTTTCTTCGTCGTCGCCCCGCCGCTCGCCTCTTACATCTGCGTCCATGCTACCTACATGGACCACACCGAGTTTGCCGTCGCACCCTTCATCGTGGCCACCGAGACTGACGATGGCCTCGTCCTCCTATGCGTCCTCACGGGTAAGCGTCCAACCAATGTCCAGCTTCCCATAAATCGCCAATACTTCGTCTATGACGCCTGTGACGGCCAACTTTACCACCTCCCGCACCCCGGCCCCCAACACAAAATCAACATGTTGTGGCTCGCCATCATGCGCGAGCCCAACAAACACCCCAAAGGCACGGGCATCAGCAATGACAACTTCACCCTACGCCCTCATGGACATGCAAAGGCCGGTCACTTCGTCGTTGCCGCACAAGCTCACATATTCTGGGGTAAAAAAATCACCTCAGCTCTGCATCTATCACTCCGCTACCAAGACCTGGAGCAAGAAGCCAGTGGTGGTATATTCATCTCAAAAAAACACTTCACAACCAACACATTCACCATTGGAGGACCCACGGGTACCGTAGCCTAGGTGGATCTCTGGCGCAACATCATCTTCTGCGACGTGCTCGCCAAACACCCCAAGCTCAGCTACCTGAATCTGCCACCGCCCATCATGTTAGAATAAATCTGAGGCGCACAGTCGATCTACCGAGGACTAAGCAATCACAAAAGCATGACACCGAGATTTTTTAACGAGGTTCATACGATATGACTACATCCCCGGGGCCTAACTACAGGCGCTCCTTTCCATGACACCGCTACAATACCGCACCTCTAGCCGCCTGGGTGCCGACATGCCGCCGGCTCCCCACGCGTGCCTGTGCTATTATGTTGCCATAGGTTATATCGTGTGTCTACCCCCACTATACATGAAAGTGTTGGGAAACGTGGTAATTTCAAAAAATTTCCTACGATCACGCAAGATCTATCTAGGTGATGCATAGCAACGAAAGGGAGAGTGTGTCCACGTACCCTCGTACACCGAAAGCGGAAGCGTTTAGTTAGCGCGGTTGATGTAGTTGAACATCTTCACGATCCAACCGATCCAAGCACCAAACGTACGGCACCTCCACGTTCTGCACACGTTCAACTCGATGACGTCCCTCGTACTCTTGATCCAGTTGAAGCCGAGGGAGAGTTTCGTCAGCATGACGGTGTGGCGGCGGTGCTTCATCTAAGCACTACGACGATATGACCGAGTTGTGTAACTGTGGAGGGGGGAGGGGGGCACCGCACACGGCTAAAAGATCAACTTGTGTGTCTATGGGGTGCCCCCTGGCCACGTATATAAAGGAGGGGAGGGAAGAGGTGGCCGGCCCAAGGAGGGGTGTGCTAGGTGTGGGGAATCCTACTATGAATCCCTAGTCCAAGTAGGATTCCCCTCCTCTTTCCTATTCCTACTAGGAGAAGGAGGGAAGGAGGAAGAGGGGCGAAGGAAGGAGGAGGGCGCCGACCCCTCCTAGTCCAATTCGGACCAGCCCATGGGGGGGCGCGCCGCCACCCCTTGAGGCCCATTAAGGCCCATTACTCCTTTCCCGTATGGCCCATTAAGGCCCATTACTCCCCCCGCTGAATTTCCGTAACTCTCTAGTACTCCGAAAAATACCCGAATCACTTGGAACCTTTCCGATGTTCGAATATAGCCTTCCAATACATCGATCTTTACGTCTCGACCATTTCGAGACTCCTCGTCACGTCTGTGATCTCATCCGAGACTCCGAACAAACTTCGGTCATCGAATCACATAACTCATAGTATAAATCGTCATCGAATGTTAAGCGTGCGGACCCTACGGGTTCGATAACTATGTAGACATGACTGAGACACATGTCCGGTCAATAACCAATAGCGGAACCTGGATGCTCATATTGGCTCCTACATATTCTACGAAGATCTTTATGGGTCAAACAACATAACAACATACGTTGTTCCCTTTGCCATCGGTATGTTACTTGCCCAAGATTCGATTGTTGGTATCATCACACCTAGTTCAATCTCGTTACCGTCAAGTCTCTTTACTCGTTCCGTAATACTTCATCCCGCAACTAACTCATTAGTCACAATGCTTGCAAGGCTTATAGTGATGAGTATTACCGAGAGGGCCCAGAGATACCTCTCCGAAACATGGAGTGACAAATCCTAATCTCGGTCTATGCCAACCCAACAAACACCTTCGGAGACACCTGTAGAGCACCTTTATAATCACCCATTTACGTTGTGATGTTTGGTAGCACACAAAGTGTTCCTCTGGTATTCGGGAGTTGCATAATCTCATAGTCTGAGGAACGTGTATAAGTCATGAAGAAAGTAGTAGCAATGAAACTTTAACGATCATAATGCTAAGCTAACGGATGGGTCTTGTCCATCACATCATTCTCCTAATGATGTGATCTCGTTCATCAAATGACAACACATGTCTATGGTTAGGAAACATAACCATCTTTGATTAACGAGCTAGTCAAGTAGAGGCATACTAGGGACACTATGTTTTGTCTATGTATTCACACATGTACTAAGTTTCCGATTAATACGATTCAAGCATGAATAATAAACATTTATCATGATATAAGGAAATAAATAATAACTTTATTATTGCCTATAGGGCCTATTTCCTTCAGAAAGGCCTAGGATACAAGTGTCCTACTAGGACACGACTTCAGATACTGTAAACACAATACAACTACATGTCCAACTGTAACCTACCTTGTACAATAATATTTGACACAACTCTAACAAACTTCACCTTGGCGAATATTCTTCACCACCTTGGATTCATCCATGCATTGAATCTCCATGTACATTGGACTTGAGACATGCCATGAGCACTGCTGCTACTCCGAGACTTCATGTGACTCCACCTGCAACTATAGTCCCTTCTCGTCTTCTTCACAACCAACACTCGAGCAGAATTAAGTTCCTCATTACTCTACTTTGTGCTTCCAACTTCCGGAGTATCCGCTCAACGCCATCACACCGACCACTGTCTGCGTGAAAGTGAACAACTCACATATTGGACGCCACATATAAGAGTTACCCGAACTCAACATCATCGCTCTCCTTGACAGCTTGTTTGAGACTTGAAGGAATTTCACCGTTGTCTACCCTGAGTTAAATTCGCAGTTGTCTCATCATTTTTTCCGGATAGTCACTAATTTGTCCCACCGCTATAGCACTTTGCCTCCTCCTGTCTTGTCAACCGCACTTTGCCATGTGCACTGAACACCACAGAATATACAACCATGTACTCTCCAAGCCTTTGACAATTTCAGACTTCACGTCACTTTCTCAGATTCCCTATGGTCCACTCTCATCCATCTGACATGTAAAAATGCATACATCTAGTCACCAACTTGAACCTGGTACTCGTCAACACTGCTTCAGCACCCTCCACACACTTTATCTGACCACATGTCTGACCACTAGTACATTGGCCTGTCGTTGTGTCCCGTGCTTACCGCACGCCTCGCCGTTATCACCATGTCGAGCCTTTATTGTCCTGATCGAGTCTCTCGGGTAGCTAGCCCGCACTACCTCAACCCCAGATTAGAGAACCATCGATCATCACCGACCGATTACGAGTATCACGTCTCTATCAGAAAACTGCTACCCAGTCTGAACCATGTGTCTCTCGCACTCCTTGCTGAAATTGGCTTCAACTCTCTGTTAACTTATGCCATAGCCCCTCCATCAGCTCATAGTGAAGTTGTCCATCATACTCCAACTCCACCTTCAACATAACTCCATGTAGCTGGCCATGCTACCCTCGCGCCCCGTTGACTTCAACCTCACATGTGTGCACTACCTTGAATCAACCATGCATCATAGTCTTGTCGAAGCCGCACAAGCCCTCAGGTCTGTACCACGTGTTTTCATGGCCAGAAGCCGGACACCATCATCATCACACTCATATGTCATCGTTGCTGAAATCACCGCCATCTTCTGCTTTGACCAACATCCCCGTCGATCCATCAGACAATCTAGTACGACCCAACCAAAATTATCTGACTGCAACGATGCTCCCCCCTGCGTCGTGTCTACGCCCTGTATATGCATGACCCTTCCATGACACGCCAAGACTCCTCCTAGCCTTATACGCATGCCGCAATCCTCATCACATACTCTCTGAACCCCCTTAGGAATCTTGATAGAAAAACCTTCCGTGCAAACCTGATTCCTTGTAAAATTATTTTCCTTATGCATTACTCATCATTTTGGGGTCCTGAAGCGATCTCCATAGTTGTTGAAACCCAAGGAGCGCTTACATGTCGGTCATCAACACTTATAGTTTTGGCCGATTCTGGCCCGTTTCCTGGAATATTACTCAATGTTTTGGGGTCCCGGAGTGGATTCCATGATTAACGAACCCCGGGGTGCGTTTACGTGGCGGTCATCAACACTCACAATTTAGGATGATTCTGTCCTGTGTCGTGGAGTATTACTCACTGTTTTGGGTCCCAGAGTGATTTCCACAATTAACAAACCCCGGGGTGCGTTTACGTGTCGGTCATCACCACTCACGGTTTTGGCCGGTACTGGCCTGTTTCGTGGACAATTACTCACCGTTTTGGGATCCCAAATAGATTTCCATGATTGTGGAACGCCAAGGTGCGCTTACGTGTCGGTCATCAACACTCACAGTATGGGCCGATTCTGGCCCGTTTCTTGGACTATTACTCACTGTTTTGGGGTCCCGGAGTGATTTCCACGATTGACAAACCCTAGGGTGAGTTTACGTGTCGGTCATCAGGACTCACAGTTTTGGCCGATTCTCGCCTGTTTCCGGACTATTACCCACCGTTTTTTGGTCCCAAAGCAATTTCTATGGTTGTCGAACCCCAATGTGTGCTTACATGTTGGTCGTCAAGACTCGCAGTTTGGGCCGATTCTAGCCCATTTCTTGGACTATTACTCAGTTTTGGGGTCCCGAAGTGATTTCCACGATTGACGAACCCCGGGGCGTGTTTACGTGTCGGTCATTAACACTCGCGGTTTTTGTCGATTCTCGCCCGTTTCATGGAATATTACGCACCGTTTTGGGCCCCGAAGCGATTTTCATGGTTGTCAAACCCTAAGGTGCGCTTACATGTCCGTCAGCAACAATCGCAGTTTGGGTCGATTCTGGCACTTTTCTTCGACTATTACTCAGTTATTGGGGTCCCGAAGTGATTTCCACGATTGCTGAACCCCGGGGTGCGTTTACGTGTCGGTCATGAACACTCACAATTTTGGCCAATTTTGGTCCATTTCGTGCACTATGACTCACTGATTTGGGTCCCAGTGCGATTTCCACGATTGACGATCCTTGGGTTCCGTTTACGTATCCGTCGTCAACACTCACAGTTTTGGCCAATTCTGACCTGTTTTGTGGACTATTACTCACCTTTTTGGTGTCCCGAAGCGATTTGAATAGTTGTTGGAAACCAAGATGCGCTTACATGTCGGTCATCAACACTCACAGTTTTGGCCGATTCTGGCCGTTTTCGCGGACTATTACTCACCATTTTGGGGTCTCAAATCGATTTCCATGGTTGTCGAACCCCAAGGTGGGCTTACGTGTCGGTCATCAACACTCACAGTTTTGGCCAATTCTGTCCCATTTCTTGGACTATTACTCACTGTTTTGGTGTCCCGAAGTGATTTCCACGATTGATGAACCCCGTGGTGCGTTTACGTGTCGGTCGTCAACACTCGCTGTTTTTGTCGATTCTTGCCCGTTTCGTGGACTATTACTCACTGTTTTGGGGTCCCAAAGCTATTTCCGTGGTTGTCAAAGCCCAAGGTGCGCTTACGTGTTCGTCATCAACAATCGCAGTTTGGGCCGATTCTGGCCACTTTCTTAGACTATTACATGATTTTGATGTCCCGGAGTGATTTCCATGATTCACGAACCCTGGGGTGCGTTTACGTGTCGGTCATCAACACTCATAGTTTTTGTCGACTCTGGCCCGTTTCGTACTCACTGTTTTGGGGTCCTAGCGTGATTTCCGCGATTAACAAACCCCGGGGTGCGTTTACGTGTCGGTCATGACCACTCACGGTTTTTGCCGATTCTGGCCCGTTTCATGGACAATTACTCACCGTTTTAGGATCCCAAATCGATTTCCATGGTTGTGGAACTCTCAAGGTGCGCTTACGTGTCAGTCATCAACACTCACAGTTTCGGCCGATTCTGGCCCGTTTCTTGGACTATTACTCACCGGTTTAGGATCCCAAATCGATTTCCATGGTTGTGGAACTCTCAAGGTGCGCTTACGTGTCAGTCATCAACACTCACAGTTTGGGCCGATTCTGGCCCGTTTCTTGGACTATTACTCACTGTTTTGGGGTCCCGGAGTGATTTCCACGATTGATGAACCCTGGGGTGCGTTTACGTGTCGGTCATCAGCACTCATAGTTTTCGCCGATTCTGTCCTGTTTCCTGGAATATTACTCACCGTTTTGTAGTCCCAAAGCAATTTCTATGGTTGTTGAACCCCAAGGTGTTCTAACGTGTTGGTCGTCAAGACTCACAGTTTGGGCCGATTCTGGCCCGTTTCTTGGACCATTACTCAGGGTCCCGAAGTGATTTCCGCGATTGACAAACCCCAGGGTGCGTTTACGTGTCGATCATCAACACTCGCGGGTTTCGTCAATTCTGGCCCGTTTCATGGACTATTACTCACTGTTTTGGGGTCCCGAAACGATTTCCATGGTTGTCAAACCCCAAGGTGCGCTTACATGTCTGTCAGCAACAAACGCAGTTTGGGCCAATTCTGGCCCTTTTCTTGGACTGTTACTCAGTTTTGGGGCCCCGGAGTGAATTCCACTCACAATTTTGGCCGATTCTGGTCCGTTTCGTGCACTATTACTCACTGATTTGGGGTCCTAGAGCGATTTCCACGATTGACGATCCCTGGGTTTACGTGTCCGTCATCAACACTCACAGTTTTGGCCAATTCTGACCTGTTTCATGAACTATTACTCAGCTTTTTGAGTTCCCGAAGCGATTTCAATAGTTGTTGGAACGCAAGGTGCGCTTACGTGTCGGTCTTCAACACTCACAGTTTTGGCCAATTCTGGCCTGTTTCGTGGACTATTACTCACTGTTTTGGGGTCTCAAATCGATTTCCATGGTTGTCGAATCCTGATGACCCACAAGTGTAGGGGATCTATCATAGTCCTTTCGATAAGTAAGAGTGTCAAACCCAACGAGGAGCAGAAGGAAATGACAAGCGGTTTTCAGTAAGGTATTCTCTACAAGCACTGAAATTGTAGGTAACAGATAGTTTCGTGATAAGATAATTTGTAACGGGTAACAAGCAATGACAGTAAATAAGGTGCAACAAGGTGGCCCAATCCTTTTTATAAAGGACAAGCCTCGACAAGTTCTTATATGAGAAAAGCGCTCCCGAGGACACAAGTTCTTATAAAGGACAAGCCTCGACAAGTTTTCATCACGCTCGTATGATTCGCGTTCATTATTTTGATAATTTAATATGTGGGTGGACCGGTGCTTGGGTACTGCCCTTTCTTGGACAAGCATCCCACTTATGATTAACCCCTATTTCAAGCATCCGCAACTACAAAAGAAGTATTAAGGTAAACCTCACAATAGCATGAAACATATGGATCCAAATCAGCCCCTTACGAAGCAACGCATAAACTAGGGTTTAACCTTCTATCACTCTGGCAACCCATCATCAACTTATTACTTCCCAATGCCTTCCTCTAGGCCCAAACAATGGTGAAGTGTCATGTAGTCAACATTCACATAACACCACTAGAGGATAGACAACATATATCTCATCAAAATATCGAATGAATACCAAATTCACATGACTACTTATAGCATGACTTCTTCCATGTCCTCAGGAACAAACGTACTACTCACAAATCATATTCATGTTCATAATCAGAGGGGTATTGATATGCATTAAGGATCTGAACATATGATCTTCCACCAAATAAACCAACTAGCATCAACTACAAGGAGTAATCGACACTACTAGCAACCCACAGGTACCAATCTGAGGTTTTAGTACAAAGATTGGATACAAGAGATGAACTAGGGTTTGAGAGGAGATGGTGCTGGTGAAGATGTTGATGGAGATTGACCCCCTCCGATGAGAGGATCGTTGGTGATGACGATGGTGATGATTTCCCCCTCCCAAAGGGAAGTATCCCCGGCAGAACAACTCCGCCGGAGCCCTAGATTGGTTCCGCCAAGGTTCCGCCTCGTGGCGGCGGAGTTTCGTCCCGTGAGCTTGCTTATGATTTTTCTGTGGTAAAAGACTTCATATAGCAGAAGATGGCACCGGAGGCCTGTCAGGGGGCCCACGAGGCAGGGTGGCGCGCCCCCCACCCTCGTGGACAGGGTGTGGGCCCCCTGACGCTGATTCTTTCACCAATATTTTTTATTAATTCAAAAAATAACTTTCTTGGAGTTTCAGGACTTTTGGAGCTGCGCAGAATAGGTCTCTTATATTTGCTCCTTTTCCAGCCCAGAATCCCAGCTGCCGGCATTCTCCCTCTTCATGTAAACCTTGTAAAATAAGAGAGAATAGCCATAGGTATTGTGACATAACGTGTAATAACAGCCCATAATGAAATAAATATCGGTATAAAAGCATGATGCAAAATGGACGTATCAACTCCCCCAAGCTTAGACCTCGCTTGTCCTCAAGCGGAAGCCGATATAGAAACATATGTCCACATGTTTAGAGATAGAGGTGTCAATAAAATAAAATACGGACATGCAGGCATCATGATCATGCTTATAACAACAACATATATTTGTCATATGATTACTTATGTTAAAGTTATAATCTATTCACAATGTCAAGTATGACTCAAAAACTTCATTGAAAACTAACAACTTACAATCTAGGTCACTGAAGCAATTGCAATTTATCATAACATCGGACAGAGTCCATATAAGAGCTTTTCAGCAAGTCCACATACTCCACCATCATTTAGTCTTTCAAAATTTCTAACACTCACGCAATACTTATGGGTATGGAGTTTTAATCGGACACAAAGAAAGATAGGGGCTTATAGTGTTGCCTCCCAACCATTTACCTCAAGGGTAATGTCAACAATAATAGTTCAAGCTAACTTACATCCAATTGGATATATATATCAGGATCTTTTTAATACGAGGTGCTTGCCAAAGGATAAAATATAAAAAGGAAAGGTGAAGATCACCATGACTCTTGCATAAAGTATAAGACAGAAATAAAAGATAGGCCCTTCGCAAAGGGAAGCAGAGGTTGTCATGTGCTTTTATGGTTGGATGCACGAAATCTTAATGCAAAAGAACTTCACTTTATATTGCCACTTGTGATAAATACCTTTATTATGCAGTCTGTCGCTTTTATTACTTCCATATCACTTTATATTGCCACTTGTGATAAAGCTTATTTTCTCCACACTAATAAGTCATACATATTTAGAGAGCAATTTTTATTGCATGCAACATGATAACTTACTTGAAGGATCTTACTTAATCCATAGGTAGATATGTTGGACTCTCATGGCAAAACTGGGTTTCATGATATTTGGAAGCACAAGTAGTATCTCTACTTGGTGCAAGGAATTTGGCTAGCACAAGGGGGGAAGGCAAGCTCAACATGTTGAACGATCCATGACAATATACTTTAACTAAGATGTGAGAAAACATAACCCATTACATTGTCTTCCTTGTCCAACATCAACATTTTAGCAAGTAATAATTTAATGAGTGCTCACAATCATAAAAGATGTCCAAGATAGTATATTTGTATGTGAGAACCTCACATTCTTTATTACTTCCTATTAATTGGAACGATGACCAAAACTATGTTTGCCAACTCTCAACAACTTTTATTCATCATACTCTTTATATGTGAAGTCAATACTCTCCATAAGATCAATATGATCTCTTTATTTCTTTTTATTATTACAAGATCATGGCAAAACAGCAAAGCCCTTGACTCAACACTAATCTTTATTATATATAGCTCACGGACTCGATTACATAAAGGGACCATAAGGCAAAACTCAAAACTAAATCATACCAAAACTTTATTCTACTAGATCGAGATATTACTAAAAGGATCGAACTAAGTAAAACGGTAAAGATATGAGTGTGATGATGATATGATACTGGGGCACCTCCCCCAAGCTTGACAGTTGCCAAGGGGAGTGCCTATACCCATGTGATTATGTCTCTGTCCTCGGAGGTGGTGATGATGGAGTTGTCGATGATGATGGAGTTGTCGATGATGAAGGCTTCTCGTCTATCTTCCAAGCCATGGGCTGACCATCATAGAAGGATGATCGAGTCTCCGGGATCCTCAAATGTGCAGCCAAACTCATCTTCTTGAATCTATATTCATACTCACAGTTTTGGTTTTGGAGGTCATAGATCTGGGCTTGGAGGTGCACGATTTTCTCCTGAAGCTTGAAGATGGTCTCCCCAATGTCCTTGGCATCTAGCTTGTGTTTGTTGGTGAACTCCGCGATCATCATCTGGTTGGCATTGAGTCCGTGTTCCACCATCCCTTGGCACTTGAAAACTTGTTGTTCCATTGCTTCAAGCATTGTCTCCACGCTTCCGGTCCTCCTTGGTCCCTCAACATCGTGGATGTGCAGCACCCTGTCACGCATCTCAATGGTTTGAGGGTGTTGCAGCACCTCTACGAGGTAGGGGTTGATGACCTTCTCGAAAAACTTGTCCTTGGGGGCGCTTGAAAACGTCATGGTGACCTAGATCTGTCAGAAAAACAGCTCGAAACAAAGACAGAGGATATTTGCGTGATATGGTGGTCAAAACCTCCAGGAAATATATAATGAATTTTTACCGACCAAAAGAAGTATCGTGCAAAAAAACAGAGTCCGGAGAGCACACGAGGTGCCCACGAGGCAGGGGGCGCGCCCTCCACCCTCGTGTACGCCTCGTGTCCTTCCTGGACTACTTCTTATTTTCCTATTTTCTTAAATATTCCAAAACGGAGAAAAATTGATGTTAGAATTGTTTTGGAGTCGGTTTACTTATCGTACCACGTACCTATTCCTTTTCGGAGTCTGGAACGTTCTGGAAAGTGTCCCTTATGTATTCCTCCGGGGTTACAGTTTCAATAACATTAGTTTCAACATTTATTGGATTACCTTAGATATAATGTTTGATTCTTTGACCGTTCACCACCTTCGGATTTGTGCCTTCGAAGTTGTTGATTTTTATGCCACCGGAATGATAGACTTCCTTGATAACGTAAGGGCCTTCCCATTTATAGAGAAGTTTTCCTGCAAAAAATCTTAAACGAGAGTCGAAAAGCAACACATAGTCACCTACATTAAACTCATGCTTTTGTATCCTTTTTTCATGCCATCTTTTAACTTTTTCTTTAAACAGTTTGGCATTTTCATAAGCTTGGGTTCTCCATTCATCAAGTGAGCTAATGTCAAATAACCTCTTCTCACCAGCAAGTTTGAAATCATAATTGAGCTCATTAATAGCCCAATATGCCTTATGGTCAAGTTCAAGAGGTAAATGACATGCTTTTCCATAAACCATTTTATATGGAGACATACCCATAGGATTTTTATATGCAGTTCTGTAGGCCCATAATGCATCATCAAGTTTCTTGGACCAATTCTTTCTAGATCTATTAACAGTCTTTTGCAAAATTGATTTAAGCTCTCTGTTACTCAGCTCTACTTGGCCACTAGACTATGAGTGATAAGAAGATGCAATTCTATGATTAACATCATACTTAGCAAGCATTTTACCAAAAGCACCATGGATAAAATGTGAACCACCATCAGTCATTAAGTATCTAGGGACTCCAAATCTCGGAAAAATAACTTCTTTAAGCATCTTAATAGAGGTGTTATGATCAGCACTACTAGTTTGAATAGCTTCTACCCACTTAGTAACGTAATAAACAACAACTAAAATATGTGTATACCCATTAGAGGCAGGAAAAGGTCCCATATAATCAAAGCCCGAAGCATCAAATGGCTCAATAACAAGAGAATAGTTCATAGGCATTTCTTGATGTCTACTAATATTACCAATTATTTGACATTCATCACAAGACAAGACAAACTTACGGGCATCTTTGAAGAGAGTAGGCCAATAAAAACCAGATTGCAATACCTTATGTGCAGTTCTATCTCCAGCGTGGTGTGTCCTCTATATGCCTCGGAGTGACACTTGCTTAGGATCTGTTCCTGTTCATGCTCAGGTACACAACATCTAATAACACCATCTACTCCTTCTTTGTAAAGGTGTGAGTCATGCCAGAAGTAATGTCTTAAATCATAGAATTTTTTTTTCTTTTGCTGGTATGTAAAACTAGGTGGTATGAATTTAGCAACAATGTAATTAGCATAATCAGCATACCATGGAGCAGTACGAGAAGCATTTATGACAGCTAATTGTTCATCAGGAAAGCTATCTTTAATAGGTAGTGGGTCATCAAGAATACTTTCTAACCTAGACAAGTTGTGTGCAACGGGGTTCTCAGCTCCCTTTCTATCAATAATATGTAAATCAAATTCTTGTAGCAAGAGAACCCACCTAATAAGTCTAGGTTTAGCATTTTTCTTTTCCATAAGATATTTGATAGCAGCATGATCAGTGTGAATAGTTACTTTAGAATCAACTATATAAGGTCTGAACTTATCACAAGCAAATACAACTGCTAAAAATTCTTTTTCAGTATTAGCATAATTTCTCTCGGCACAGTCTAGAGTTTTGCTAGCATATTGAATAACATTTAGTTTCTTATCAACTCTTTGTCCTAGAATAGCACCTACAACATAATCACTATCACACATAATTTCAAAGGGTAAATTCCAATCAGGTGGCTGAACAATAGGTGCAGAAATCAAAGCTTTCTTAAGTATCTCAAATGCTTCTACACAATCATCATCGAAGACAAAAGGATATATTTTTGTAATAGATTAGTCAGAGGCCTAGATATTTTAGAGAAGTCCTTAATGAACCTCCTATAAAAACCGGCATGACCAAGGAAACTTCTTATACCTTTGATGTCCTTGGGACACGACATCTTTTCAATGGCATCAACTTTAGCTTTATCAACTTTAATACCTCTTTCAAAAAATTTATGCCCCAAGACAATGCCTTCATTGACCATAAAGTGGCACTTCTCCCAATTCAAAACAAGGCTAGTATCTTCTCATCTCTGCAAAACTCATTCAAGGTTGCTCAAGCAATCATCAAAAGAAGATCCATAAACGGAGAAATCATCCATGAATACCTCGCAAATCTTTTCACAAAAGTCAGAGAATATAGCCATCATGCATCTTCGAAAAGTAGCAGGTGCATTACATAAACGAAAAGGCATACATCTATATGCAAAAGTACCAAAAGGGCAAGTAAAAGTGGTCTTTTCTTGATCCTCCGCTGACACAGGTATTTGAGAGAAACCATAGTAACTATCTAGAAAGCAAAAATGCGTATGTTTGGATAGTCTTTCTAGCATTTGATCAATAAAAGGTAAAGGGTAATGATCTTTTTTAGTACCGTTATTTAATTTGCGGAAATCAATTACCATCCTATAACCTGTAATAATTCTTTGCGGGATCAATTCATCTTTATCATTAGGAACAACAGTAATACCTCCCTTCTTAGGGACATAATGGACATGACTTACCCTCTGACTATTAGCAACGTGATAAATTATACCTGCCTCAAGGAGTTTTAGTATTTCCTTTCTTACCACTTCCTTCATCTTAGGATTTAACTATCGTTGGTGATCAATAACTGGTTTGGCGTCTTCCTCCAATTTTATTTTGTGTTGGCATAGAGTGGGAGTAAAGCCCTTAAGATCATCAAGAGTATATCCAATAGAAGCACATTGCTTCTTCATAGTTTTCAATAATCTTTCCTCTTCCTGCTCTGAAAGGTTAGCACTAATAATAACAGGATATATCTTCTGTTCATCGAGATAAGCATATTTAAGAGTATCAGGTAATGGTTTAAGCTCAAACACGGGATCACCCTTGGGTGGTGGAAGATCTCGTAGGATTTCAACAGGTAAATTGTGTTTCAGAATAGGACCCTGTTTAAAGAATACTTCATCTATTTCCCTTCTTTCATTTATGAACATATCATTTTCATGGTCTAGCAAATATTGTTCTAAAGGATCAGGAGGAGGCACAACAATAGAAGAAAGACAAATAATTTCATCCTTACTAGACAATTCTTTATCATGGGGTTGTCTACGAAATTTAGCAAAATTAAACTCATGAGTCATATCATCCAAGCCAATCATAACAACATCTTTCTCGCAATCAATTCTAGCATTAACAGTATTGAAGAAGGGTCTACCAAATAGAATAGGACAAAAGCTATCTTGTGGGGAACCAAGAACAAGAAAATCAGCAGGGTATTTAACTTTCCCACACAAGACTTCAACATCTCTAACAATCCCAATTGGTGCAATAGTATCTCTACTGGCAAGCTTGATTGTAACATCAATCTCTTCTACCTCAGCAGGTGCAATATCATGCATAATTTCTTGATATAAGGAATAAGGTATTGCATTGGCACTAGCACCCATATCACATAAGCCATGATAACAATGATCTCCTATTTTAACAGAAATAACAGGCATGCCTAGTATAGGTCTATGTTTCTTAGCATCAGGCCTAGCAATTCTAGTAGCTTCATCACAGAAATAAATAACATGCCCATCAATATTATCAGCCAAGAGATCTTTAACCACAACAATATTAGGTTCAACTTTAATTTGCTCAGGTGGTGTAGGTGTTTTAGTATTACTCTTACGAACCACAGTCGAAGCTTTAGCATGATCTTTTATCCTATCAGGAAAAGGAGGCTTCTCAATATAAGTAGTAGGGACAATAGGATCATTATAAGTGATAGTATTTTCTTCAACTTTAATACGTGCAACTACTTTTAGTTCAGTGGGAGGATTATGTTTAAACCACTTCTCCTTAGGGAGGTCAACATGAGTAGAAAATGATTCACAGAAAGAAGCTACTATCTCAGAGTCAAGTCCATATTTAGTGGTAAATCCACGAAAAGCATCGGTATCCATAAAAGATTTAACACAATCAAACTTAGGTGTCATACCTGACTCCTTACCATCGTCGGAATCCCAATCTTCAGTGCTATGTTTGATTCTTTCCAATAAATCCCATTTGAATTCAGTAGTCTTCATCATAAAAGACCCAACAAAAGAAGTATCAAGCATGGTGCGATTGTTGAGACAAAGCCGAGCATAATTTTTTTGAATAATCATTTCTTTTGAGAGCTCATGATTGGGGCATGAATATAACATTGACTTAAGCCTCCCCCAAGCTTGAGCGATGCTTTCTCCTTCGTGAGGCCAAAAAATATATATATATAATTATGATCACGATGAACAAGATGCATACGATAAAACTTCTGGTGAAATTCCAATTTCAATCGTTTATAGTCCCAGGATCCCGTATCATCACATAGCCTATACCATGTCAATGCGTCTCCCTTCAAAGATAAAGGGAAAAACTTCTGATTAATAACATCCCCAGGAATACCTGCAAGCTTAAATAATCCACAAACTTCATCCACATAGATTAGGTGAAAGTCGGGATGTAATGTTCCATCTCCTGTAAAAGGATTTGCTAGCAGTTTTTCTACCATACCCGAAGGAATTTCAATGTAAACATTTTCAGTAGGTTTAGTAGGTTGATGAGCAACTCTTTGCTGAACTGGTCGGGGTGAAGATACCCCGAACAAGCCCCTCAAAGGATTAGTTTCCATAGTAACAAGTGACAGTAAATTTCAGCACACTATATAAAATTTTCCTTACCAAAGGCGCTTCACTCCCCGGCAACGGCGCCAGAAAAGAGTCTTGATGACCCACAAGTGTAGGGTATCTATCGTAGTACTTTTGATAAGTAAGAGTGTCTAACCCAACAAGGAGCAGAAGGAAATGACAAACGGTTTTCAGTAAGGTATTCTCTGCAAGCACTGAAATTGTAGGTAACAGATAGTTTCATGATAAGATAATTTGTAACGGGTAACAAGCAATGAAAGTAAATAGGGTGCAGCCAGGTGGCCCAATCGTTTTTGTAGAAAAGGACAAGCCTGGACAAGTTCTTATATGAGAAAAGCGCTCCCGAGGACACATGAGAATTATCGTCAAGCTAGTTTTCATCACGCTCGTATGATTCGCGTTCGTTACATTGATAATTTGATATGTGGGTGGACCGGTGCTTGGGTACTGCCCTTTCTTGGACAAGCATCCAACTTATGATTAACCCCTATTGCAAGCATCCGCAACTACAATAGAAGTATTAAGGTAAACCTAACCATAGCATGAAACATATGGATCCAAATCAGCCCCTTACGAAGCAACGCATAAACTAGGGTTTAAGCTTCTATCACTCTAGCAACCCATCATCTACTTATTACTTCCCAATGCCTTCCTCTAGGCCCAAACTATGGTGATGTGTCATGTAGTCGACGTTCACATAACACCACTAGAGGATAGACAACATAGATCTCATCAAAATATCGAACGAATACCAAATTCACATGACTACTTATAGCAAGACATTTCCCATGTCCTCGGGAACAAACGTACTACTCACAAATCATATTCATGTTCATAATCAGAGGGGTATTGATATGCATTAAGGATCTGAACATATTATCTTCCACCAAATAAACCAACTAGCATCAACTACAAGGAGTAATCAACACTACTAGCAACCCATAGGTACCAATCTGAGGTTTTGGTACAAAGATTGGATACAAGAGATGAACTAGGGTTTGAGGGGAGATGGTGCTGGTGAAGATGTTGATGGAGATTGAGCCCCTACGATGAGAGGTTCCTTGGTGATGCGCGATGGTGATGATTTCCCCCTCCTGGAGGGAAGTTTCCCCGGCAGAACAGCTCCGCCGGAGCCCTAGATTGGTTCCGCTAAGGTTCCGCCTCGTGGCGGCGGAGTTTCGCCCCGTGAGCTTGCTTATGATTTTTTCCGGGGTAGAAGACTCCATATAGCAGAAGATGGGCATCGGAGGCCTGTCAGGGGGGCCACGAGGCAGGGGGGCGCGCCCTAGGGGGGTGGGCGCGTCCCCCACCCTCGTGGACAGGGTGTGGGCCCCCTGACGCTGATTCTTTCACTAGTATTTTTTATTAATTGCAAAAATAACTTTCGTGGAGTTTCAGGACATTTGGCGATGCGCAGAATAGGTCTCTAATATTTGCTCCATTTCCAACCCAGTATCCCAGCTGCCGGCATTCTAACTCTTGATGTAAACCTTGTAAAATAAGAGAGAATAGCCATAATTATTGTGACATAACGTGTAATAACAGCCCATAATGCAATAAATATCGGTATAAAAGCATGATGCAAAATGGACGTATCAAACCCCAAGGTACGCTTACGTGTCGGTCATCAACACTCACAGTTTTTCCCGGTTCTGGCCC
Organism: Triticum aestivum; assembly: GCF_018294505.1. NCBI lineage: Eukaryota > Viridiplantae > Streptophyta > Magnoliopsida > Poales > Poaceae > Triticum > Triticum aestivum. Next base: position 10,526,797 of record NC_057804.1, read on the forward strand.
GTTTCTTGGACTATTACTCACTGTTTTGGTGTCCCGGAGTGATTTCCACGATTGATGAACCCTGGGGTGTCCCGGAGTGTCGGTCATCAACACTCGCAATTTTTGTCGATTCTTGCCCGTTTCGTGGACTATTACTCATTGTTTTGGGGTCCCAAAGCTATTTCTATGGTTGTCAAAGCCCAAGGTGCGCTTACGTATCCGTCATCAACAATAGCAGTTTGGGCCGATTCTGGCCCCTTTCTTGGACTATTACTTGATTTTGGTGTCCTGGAGTGATTTCCACGATTCACGAACCCCGGGGTGCGTTTACGTGTCAGTCATCAACACTCACAATTTTGGCCGATTCTGGTCCATTTCGTGCACTATTAGTGATCGTTTGGGGTCCTAGAGCGATTTCCATGATTGACGATCCCCGGGGAGCGTTTACATGTCCGTCGTCAACACTCACAGTTTTGTTCAATTCTTACACGTAAACCCCGGGGTGCGTTTACGTGTCGGTCATCAACACTCGCTGTTTTTGTCGATTCTGGCCTGTTTCATGGACTATTACTCACCATTTTGGGGTCTCGAAGCGATTTCCATGGTTGTCAAACCCCAAGGTTCGCTTACATGTCCGTCATCACCAATCGCAGTTTGGGCCGATTCAGGCCCTTTTCTTGGACTATTACTCAGTTTTGGGGTCCCGGAGTGATTTCCACGATTGCCGAACCCCGGGGTGTGTTTACGTGTCGGTCATCAACACTCACAATTTTGGCCGATTCTGGTCCGTTTCGTGCACTTTTACTCACTGATTTGGGGTCCCAGAGCGATTTATACGATTGACGATCCCCGGGTTGCGTTTACGTGTCCGTCATCAACACTCACACTTTTTGCCGATTCTGGGCCGTTTCATGGACTATTACTCACTGTTTTGGGGTCCCTGAGTGATTTCCATGATTAACGAACCCCGGGGTGCGTTTACGTGTCGGTCATCACCACTCACGGTTTTGGCCGATTCTGGCCCGTTTCATGGACCATTACTCACCGTTTTGGGATCCCAAATCGATTTCCATGGTTGTGGAACCCCAAGGTGCGTTTACGTGTCGGTCATCGACATTCACAGTTTGGGCTGATTATGGCCCGTTTCTTGGACTATTACTCACTGTTTTGTGGTCCCGGAGTGATTTCCATGATTGATGAACCCTGGGGTGCGTTTACGTGTGAGTCATTAGCACTCATAGTTTTGACCGATTCTGGCCTGTTTCCTGGACTATTACTCACTGTTTTGTGGTCCCAAAGCAATTTCTATGGTTGTCTAACCCCAAGGAGTGATTTCATGTTGGTCGTCAAGACTCGCAGTTTGGGCCGATTCTGGCCTGTTTCTTGGACCATTACTCAGGGCCCCGAAGTGATTTCCATGATTGACAAACCCCGGGGCGCGTTTACGTGTCGGCCATCAACACTCGCAGTTTCTGTCGGTTCTGGCCCGTTTCGTGGACTAATACTCACCATTTTGGGGTCCCGAAGCGATTTCCATGGTTGTCAAACCCCAAGGTGTGCTTACATGTCCGTCATCAACAATCGCAGTTTAGGCCGATTCTGGCCCTTTTCTTGGACTATTACTCAGTTTTGGGGTCCCGGAGTGATTTCCATGATTGCCGAACCCCGGGGTGCGTTTACGTGTCGGTCATCAACACTCACAGTTTGGGCTGATTCTGGCCCGTTTCTTGGACTATTACTCACTGTTTTGTGGTCCCGGAGTGATTTCCATGATTGATGAACCCTGGGGTGCGTTTACGTGTCAGTCATTAGCACTCATAGTTTTGGCCGATTCTGGCCTGTTTCCTGGACTAATACTCACTGTTTTGTGGTCCCAAAGCAATTTCTATGGTTGTCGAACCCCAAGGAGTGATTTCGTGTTGGTTGTCAAAACTCGCAGTTTGGGCCGATTCTGGCCTGTTTCTTGGACCATTATTCAGGGCCCCAAAGTGATTTCCACGATTGACAAACCCCGGGGCGCGTTTACGTGTCGGTCATCAACACTCACAGTTTCTGTCGATTCTGGCCCGTTTCGTGGACTAATACTCACCATTTTGGGGTCCCGAAGCGATTTCCATGGTTGTCAAACCCCAAGGTGTGCTTACATGTCCGTCATCAACAATCGCAGTTTAGGCCGATTCTGGCCCTTTTCTTGGACTACTAATCAGTTTTGGGGTCCCGGAGTGATTTCCAAGATTGCCGAACCCCGGGGTGCGTTTACGTGTCGGTCATCAACACTTACAATTTTGGCCGATTCTGGTTCATTTCGTGCACTATCACTCACTGATTTGGTGTCCCAGAGCGATTTCCACAATTGACGATCCCCGGGTTGCGTTTACGTTTCCATTGTCAACACTCACAATTTTGGCCAATTGTGACCTGTTTCGTGGACTATTACTCACCGTTTTGGGATCCTGAAGCTATTTCAATAGTTGTTGGAACCCAAGGTGCGCTTATGTGTCCGTCATCAACACTCATAGTTTTGGCCGATTCTGGCCGGTTTCATGGACTATTACTCACCGTTTTGGGGTCCCAAATCGATTTCCATGGTTGTCGAACCCCAAGGTGCGCTTACGTGTCGGTCATCAACACTCACAATTTGGACCAATTCTGGCCTGTGTCTTGGACGATTACTCACTGTTTTGTTGTCCCGGAGTGATTTCAACAATTGATGAACCCCGGGGTGCGTCTACGTGTCGGTCATCAACACTCAAAGTTTTTGTCGATTCTTGCCTGTTTCGTGGACTATTACTCACCGTTTTGGGGTCCCAAAGCGATTTCCATGGTTTTCAAAGCCCAAGGTGCGCTTACGTGTCCGTCATCAAGAATCGCAGTATGGGCCGATTCTGGCTCCTTTCTTGGACTATTACTCAGTTTTGGTGTCCTGGAGTGATTTCCACGATTCACGAACCCCGGGGTGCGTTTACGTGGCGGTCATCAACACTCACAATTTAGGACAATTCTGTCCTGTGTCGTGGAGTATTACTCACTGTTTTGGGTCCCAGAGTGATTTCCACAATTAACAAACCCCGGGGTGCGTTTACGTGTCGGTCATCACCACTCATGGTTTTGGCCGATTCTGGCCGGTTCTGGCCAGGGTGCGTTTACGTGTCCGTCGTCAACACTCACAGTTTTGGTCAATTGTTACCCGTTTTATAGACAATTACTCACCGCTTTGGGGTCACGAAGCGATTTCCATGGTTGTCGAACCCCAAGGTGCGCTTACGTTTCGATCGTCAACAATCATATTTTTGGCCGATTCTGGCCTGTTTCCTGGACAATTACAAACCCTTTTGGGGCTCCGGAGTGAATTCCAAGATTAACAAACCCCGGGGTGTGTTTACGTGTCGGTCATCAACACTCACAGTTTTTGCCGATTCTGGCCGGTTTCGTGGACTATTACTCACTATTTTGCGGTCCCAGAGTGATTTCCACGATTAACGAACCGCGGGGTGCATTTATGTGTCAGTCATCACCACTCACGGTTTTGGCCGATTGTGGCCCGTTTCATGGACAATTACTCACCGTTTTGGGATCCCAAATCAATTTCCATGGTTGTGGAACCCCAAGGTGGTTTATGTGTCGGTCATCAACACTCACAGTTTGGGCCGATTCTGGCCCGTTTGTTGGACTAATACTCACTGTTTTGGGGTCCCGGAGTGATTTCCACGATTGACGAAACCTGGGGTGCGTTTACGTGTCGGTCATAACCACTCACAGTTTTGGCCGATTCTGGCCCGTTTCATGGACTATTACTCACTATTTTGGCGTCCCAGAGTGATTTCCACGATTAACGAACCCCGGGATGCATTTACGTGTCGTTCATCACCACTCACGGTTTTGGCTGATTCTGGCCCATTTCATGGACAAGTACTCACCGTTTTGGGATCCCAAATCGATTTCCATGGTTGTGGAACCCCAAGGTTTGCTTACGTGTCAGTCATCAACACTCATAGTTTGGGCCGATTCTAGCCCGTTTCTTGGACTATTACTCACTGTTTTCGGGTCCCGGAGTGATTTCCACGCTTGACAAACCCTGGGGTGCGTTTACGTGTCGGTCATCACAACTATTTGTTTTGGCCGATTCTGGCCTGTTTCCTGGACTATTTCTCACTGTTTTGTGGTCCCAAAGCGATTTCTCTTGTTGTCGAACCCCAAGGTGTGCTTACATGTTGGTCGTCAAGACTCGCAGTTTGGGCCGATTCTGGCCCATTTCTTGGACCATTACTCACTTTTGGGGTCCCGAAGTGATTTCCATGGTTGACGAACCCCGGGGTGCGTTTACATGTCGGTCATCAACAGTCACAGTTTTGGCCGATTCTGGCCCATTTCGTGGACTATTACTCACTATTTTGGCGTCCGAGAGTGATTTCCACGATTAACGAACCCCGGGATGCGTTTACGTGTCCGTTATCACCACTTACGGTTTTGGCCGATTCTGGCCCGTTTCGTGGATTATTACTCACTATTTTGGCGTCCCGGAGTGATTTCCACGATTAACGAACCCCGGGATGCGTTTACGTGTCGTTCATCACCACTCACAGTTTTGGCTGATTCTGGCCCGTTTCATGGACAAGTACTCACCGTTTTGGGATCCCAAATCGATTTCCATGGTTGTGGAACCCCAAGGTTCGCTTACGTGTCGATGATCAACACTCACAGTTTGGGCCGATTTTGGCCCGTTTCTTGGACCATTACTCACTTTTGTGGTCCCGAAGTGATTTCCACGATTGATGAACCCTGAGGTGCGTTTACGTGTCGGTCATCAACATTCACTGTTTTGGCGTCCCAGAGTGATTTCCACGATTAACGAACCCCGGGATGCGTTTACGTGTCGGTCAGCACCACTCATGATTTTGGCCGATTCTGGCCCGTTTCATGGTCAAGTACTCACTGTTTTGGGATCCCAAATCGATTTCCATGGTTGTGGAACCCCAAGGTTCGCTTACGTGTCGGTCATCAACGCTCATAGTTTCGGCTGATTCTTGCCCGTTTCTTGCACTTTTACTCACTGTTTTGGGGTCCCGGAGTGATTTCCACGATTGACGAACCCTGGGGTGGGTTTATGTGTCGTTCATCAACACTCACAGTTTTGGCCGATTCTGGCCTGTTTCCTGGACTATTACTCACCATTTTGTGGCCCGAAAGCGATTTCTATGGTTGTCGAACCCCAAGGTGTCCTTACATGTTAGTCGTCAAAACTTGCAGTTTGGGCCGATTTTGGCCCGTTTCTTGGACTATTACTCACTATTTTGGGGTCCCTAAGTGATTTCCACGATAGACGAACCTCGGGGTGCATTTACGTGTCGGTCATCGACACTCACAATTTTGGCCGTTCTGGTCCGTTTAATGCACTATTAGTCCTTGATTTGGGGTCCAGAGCGATTTCCACAATTGACAATCCCCGGGTTGCGTTTACATGTCCGTCGTCAACACTCACAGTTTTGGCCAATTCAAACCCGTTTCATGGACTATTACTCACTGTTTTGGGGTCCCGGAGTGATTTCCACGAGTGACGAACCCCGGGTGCGTTTACGTGTCAGTCATCAACCCTCCAACACTTTTTTGTCGATTCTCGCCCGTTTCGTGGACTATTGCTCACCGTTTTAGGGTCCCAAAGAAATTTCTATGGTTGTCAAACCCCAAGGCGTGCTTACGTGTTGGTAGTCAAGACTCGTAGTTTGGGCCGATTCTGGCTCGTTTCGTGGACCATTACTCACTTTTGGGGTCCCGAAGTGATTTCCATGATCGATGAACCTCGTGGTGCGTTTACGTGTCGGTCATCAACACTAACAGTTTTGGCCAATTCTGTCCCGTTTCCTGGACTATTACTCATTGCTTTGGCGTTCCAGAGTGATTTCCACGATTAACGAACCCCAGGATGTGTTTACGTGTCGTTCATCACCACTCACGGTTTTGGCCGATTCTTGCCCGTTTCATCCACAAGTACTCACCGTTTTGGGATCCCAAATCGATTTCCATGGTTGTGGAACCCCAAAGTTCGCTTACGTGTCGGTCATCAACACTCACAATTTGGGCCGATTCTGGCCCGTTTCTTGGACTATTACTCACTGTTTTGGGGTCCCGGAGTGATTTCCACGATTGGCGAACCCTGGGGTGATTTACGTGTCGGTCATCAGCACACACAGTTTTGGCCGATTCTGGCCTATTTCCTGGACTATTACTCACCGTTTGGTGGTCCCAAAGAGATTTCTATGGTTGTCGAAAACCAAGGTGTGCTTACATGTTGGTCGTCAAGACTCGTAGTTTGGGCCGATTCTGGCCCGTTTCTTGGACCATTACTCACTTTTGGGGTCCTGAAGTGATTTCCACGATTGATGAACCCCGGGGTGCGTTTACGTGTCGGTCATCAACACTCACAGTTTTGGCCGATTCTGGCCCATTTCGTGGACTATTACTCACTATTTTGTCGTACCAGAGTGATTTCCATGATTAACGAACCCCGGGATGCGTTTACGTGTCGTTCATAACCACTCACGGTTTTGGCTGATTCATGCCCATTTCATGGACAAGTACTCATCGTTTTGGGATCCCAAATCGATTTCCATGATTGTGGAACCCCAAGGTTCGCTTACGTGTCGGTCATCAACACTCACAGTTTGGGCCGATTCTGGCCCGTTTCTTGGACTATTACTCACTGTTTTGGGGTCCCGGAGTGATTTCCATGCTTGACAAACCCTGGGGTGCGTTTACATGTCGGTCATTAGCACTCACAGTTTTGGCCGATTCTGGCCTGTTTCGTGGAATATTACTCACCATTTTGTGGCCCGAAAGCGATTTCTATGGTTGTCGAACCCCAAGGTGTGCTTACATGTTGGTCGTCAAGACTCGCAGTTTGGGCCGATTCTAGCCCGTTTCTTGGACCTTTACTCACTTTTGGGGTCCTGAAGTGATTTCCACGATTGATGAACCCCGGGGTGCGATTACGTGTCGGTCATCAACACTCACAGTTTTGGCCGATTCTGGCCCATTTCGTGGACTATTACTCACTGTTTTGGCGTCCGAGAGTGATTTTAACGATTAACGAACCCCGGGATGCGTTTACGTGTCGGTCATCACCACTCACGGTTTTGGCCGATTCTGGCCCGTTTTGTGGATTATTACACATTATTTTGGCGTCCCAGAGTGATTTCCACGATTAACGAACCCCGGGATGCGTTTACATGTCGTTCATCACCGCTCACGGTTTTGGCTGATTCTGGCCCGTTTCATGGACAAGAACTCACCGTTTTGGGATCCTAAATCGATTTCCATGGTTGTGGAACCCCAAGGTTCGCTTTCGTGTCGGTGATCAACACTCACAGTTTGGGCCGATTCTGGCCCGTTTCTTGGACTATTACTCACTGTTTCGGGGTCCCGGAGTGATTTCCACGATTGATGAACCCTGGGGTGCGTTTATGTTTCGGTCATCAGCACTCACAGTTTTGGCTGATTCTGGCCTGTTTCCGGGACTATTACTCACCCTTTTGTGGTCCCAAAGCAATTTCTATGGTTGTCGAATCCCAAGGTGTGCTTACATCTTGATCGTCAGGACTCGCAGTTTTGGCAGATTTTGGCCCGTTTCTTGGACCATTACTCACTTTTGGGGTCCCGAAGTGATTTCCACGATTGATGAACCCCGACGTGCGTTTACGTGTCGGTCATCAACATTCACAGTTTTGGCCGATTCTAGCCCATTTCGTGGACTACTATTCACTGTTTTGGCGTCCCAGAGTGATTTCCACGATTAACGAACCCCGGGATGCGTTTACGTGTCGGTCAGCACCACTCACGATTTTGGCCGATTCTGGCCCGTTTCATGGTCAAGTACTCACTGTTTTCGGATCCCAAATCGATTTCCATGGTTGTGGAACCCCAAGGTTCGCTTACGTGTCGGTCATCAACGCTCATAGTTTGGGCTGATTCTTGCCCGTTTCTTGCACTATTACTCACTGTTTTGGGGTCCCGGAGTGATTTCCACGATTGACGAACCCTGGGGTGGGTTTATGTGTCGTTCATCAGCACTCACAGTTTTGGCGTATTCTGGCCTGTTTCCTGGACTATTACTTCACCATTTTGTGGCCCGAAAGCGATTTCTATGGTTGTCGAACCCCAAGGTGTCCTTACATGTTAGTCGTCAAAACTCGCAGTTTGGGCCGATTCTGGCCCGTTTCTTGGACTATTACTCACTATTTTGGGGTCCCAGGGTGATTTCCACGATAGACGAACCTCGGGGTGCATTTATGTGTCGGTCATCGACACTCACAATTTTGGCCGATCTGGTCCGTTTCATGCACTATTAGTCATTGATTTGGGGTCCAGAGCGATTTCCACAATTGACAATCCCCGGGTTGCGTTTACATGTCCGTCGTCAACACTCATAGTTTTGTCCAATTCTGACCCGTTTCGTGGACTATTACTCACTGTTTTGGGGTCCCGGAGTGATTTCCACGATTGACGAACCCCGGGTGCGTTTACGTGTCGGTCATCAACCCTCCAACACTTTTTTGTCGATTCTCGCCCGTTTCATGGACTATTGCTCACCGTTTTAGGGTCCCAAAGTGATTTCTATGGTTGTCGAACCCCAAGATGTGCTTACATGTTGGTCATCAAGAATCGCAGTTTGGGCCGATTATGGCCCGTTTCTTGGACTATTATTTAGTTTTGAGGTCCCAAAGTGATTTCCACGATTGACGGACCCCGGGTGCGTTTACATGTCGGTCATCAACACTCACAGTTTGTGGTCCCAAAGCGATTTCTATGGTTGTCGAACCCCAAGGTGTGCTTACATGTTGGTCGTCAAGACTCGCAGTTTGGGCCGACTCTGGCCCGTTTCTTGGACTATTACTCAGTTTTGGGGTCCCGAAGTGATTTCCATGATTGACTAACCCCAAGGTGCGCTTAAGTGTTGGTCATGAACACTCACAATTTGGGCCGATTCTGGCCCGTTTCTTGGACCATTACTCACTGTTTTGGGGTCCCGGAGTGATTTCCACGATTGTTGAACCCGTGGGTGCGTTTACGTGTCGGTCATCAGCACTGACAGTTTTGGCTGATTCTGGCGTGTTTCCTGGACTATTACTCCCAATTTTGTGGTCCCAAAGAAATTTCTATGGTTGTCGAACCCCAAGGCGTGCTTACGTGTTGGTCGTCAAGACTCGCAGTTTGGGCCGATTCTGGCTCGTTTCGTGGACCATTACTCATTTTTGGGGTCCCGAAGTGATTTCCATGATCGATGAACCTCGTGGTGCGTTTACGTGTCGGTCATCAACACTCACAGTTTTGTCCGATTCTATCCCGTTTCCTGGACTATCACTCATTGTTTTGGCGTTCCAGAGTGATTTCCATGATTAACAAACCCCAGGATGTGTCTACGTGTCGTTCATCACCACTCACGGTTTTGGCCGATTCTTGCCCGTTTCATCCACAAGTACTCACCGTTTTGGGATCCCAAATCGATTTCCATGGTTGTGGAACCCGAAGGTTCGCTTACGTGTCGGTCATCAACACTCACAGTTTGGGCCGATTCTGGCCCGTTTCTTGGACTATTACTCACTGTTTTGGGGTCCCGGAGTGATCTCCACGATTGACGAACCCTGGGGTGATTTACGTGTCCGTCATCAGCACACACAGTTTTGGCCGATTGTGGCCTGTTTCCTGGACTATTACTCACCGTTTGGTGGTCCCAAAGCGATTTCCATGGTTGTCGAACCCCAAGGTGTGCTTACATGTTGGTCGTCAAGACTCGCAGTTTGGGCCGATTCTGGCCCGTTTCTTGGACCATTACTCACTTTTGGGGTCCTGAAGTGATTTCCACGATTGATGAACCCCGGGGTGCGTTTACGTGTCGGTCATCAACACTCACAGTTTTGGCCGATTCTGGCCCATTCCGTGGACACTCACTATTTTGTCGTACCAGAGTGATTTCCACGATTAACGAACCCCGGGATGCGTTTACGTGTCATTCATCACCCCTCACGGTTTTGGCTGATTCATGCCCATTTCATGGACAAGTACTCATCGTTTTGGGATCCCAAATCGATTTCCATGATTGTGGAACCCCAAGGTTCGCTTACGTGTAGGTCATCAACACTCACAGTTTGGGCCGATTCTAGCCCGTTTCTTGGACTATTACTTACTGTTTTGGGGTCCCGGAGTGATTTCCACGCATGACAAACCCTGGGGTGCGTTTACGTGTCGGTCATCAGCACTCACAGTTTTGGCCGATTCTGGCCTGTTTCCTGGAATATTACTCACCATTTTGTGGCCCGAAAGCGATTTCTATGGTTGTCGAACCCCAAGGTGTGCTTACATGTTGGTCGTCAAGACTCGCAGTTTGGGCCGATTCTAGCCCGTTTCATGGACCTTTACTCACTTTTGGGGTCCTAAAATGATTTCCACGATTGATGAACCCCGGGGTGCGATTACGTGTCGGTCATCAACACTCACAGTTTTGGCCGATTCTGGCCCATTTCGTGAACTATTACTCACTGTTTTGGCGTCCGAGAGTGATTTCCACGATTAACGAACGTCGGAATGCGTTTACGTGTCGGTCATCACCACTCACGGTTTTGGCCGATTCTGGCCCGTTTTGTGGATTATTACACATTATTTTGGCGTCCCAGAGTGATTTCCACGATTAACGAACCCCGGGATGCGTTTACGTGTCGTTCATCACCGCTCACGGTTTTGGCTGATTCTGGCCCGTTTCATGGACAAGAACTCACCGTTTTGGGATCCCAAATCTATTTCCATGGTTGTGGAACCCCAAGGTTCGCTTTCGTGCCGGTGATCAACACTCATAGTTTGGGCCGATTCTGGCCCGTCTCTTGGACTATTACTCACTGTTTCAGGGTCCCGGAGTGATTTCCACGACTGATGAACCCTGGAGTGCGTTTACGTGTCGGTCATCAGCACTCACAGCTTGGCTGATTCTGGCCTGCTTCCGGGACTACTACCCACCGTTTTGTGGTCCCAAAGCAATTTCTATGGTTGTCGAATCCCAAGGTGTACTTACATCTTGGTCGTCAGGACGCGCAGTTTTGGCCGATTTTGGCCCGTTTCTTGGACCATTACTCACTTTTGGGGTCCCGAAGTGATTTCCACGATTGATGAACCCCGAGGTGCGTTTACGTGTCGGTCATCAACATTCACAATTTTGGCCGATTCTAGCCCATTTCGTGGACTATTATTCACTGTTTTGGCGTCCCAGAGTGATTTCCACGATTAACGATCCCCGGGATGCGTTTACGTGTCGGTCAGCACCACTCACGATTTTTGCCGATTCTGGCCTGTTTCATTGTCAAGTACTCACTGTTTTGGGATCCCAAATCGATTTCCATGGTTGTGGAACCCCAAGGTTCGCTTACGTGTCGGTCATCAACGCTCATAGTTTGGGCTGATTCTTGCTCGTTTCTTGCACTATTACTCACTGTTTTGGGGTCCCGGAGTGATTTCCACGATTGACGAACCCTGGGGTGGGTTTATGTGTCGTTCATCAGCACTCACAGTTTTGGCCGATTCTGTCCTGTTTCCTGGACTATTACTCACCATTTTGTGGCTCGAAAGCGACTTCTATGGTTGTCGAACCCCAAGGTGTCCTTACATGTTAGTCGTCAAAACTCGCAGTTTGGGCCGATTCTGGCCCGTTTCTTGGACTATTACTCACTATTTTGGGGTCCCAGAGTGATTTCCACGATAGACGAACCTCGGGGTGCATTTACGTGTCGGTCATCGACACTCACAATTTTGGCCGATTTGGTCCGTTTCATGCACTATTAGTCATTGATTTGGGGTCCAGAGCGATTTCCACAATTGATAATCCCCGGGTTGCGTTTACATGTCCATCGTCAACACTCACACTTTTGGCCAATTCAGACCCGTTTCATGGACTATTACTCACTGTTTTGGGGTCCCGGAGTGATTTCCACGATTGACGAACCCCGGGTGCGTTTACGTGTCGGTCATCAACCCTCCAACACTTTTTTGTCGATTCTCGCTCGTTTCGTGGACTATTGCTCACCGTTTTAGGGTCCCAAAGCGATTTCTATGGTTGTCGAACCCCAAGATGTGCTTACATGTTGGTCATCAAGAATCGCAGTTTGGGGCGATTATGGCCTGTTTCTTGGACTATTATTCAGTTTTGGGGTCCCAAAGTGATTTCCACGATTGATGAACCCCGGGTGCGTTTACATGTCAGTCATCAATAGTCACCGTTTGTGGTCCCAAAACGATTTCTATGGTTGTCGAACCCCAAGGTGTGCTTACATGTTGGTCGTCAAGACTCGCAATTTGGGCCGATTCTGGCCCGTTTCTTGGACCATTACTCACTGTTTTGGGGTCCCGTAGTGATTTCCACGATTGTTGAACCCTGGGGTGCGTTTACGTGTCGGTCATCAGCACTGACAGTTTTGGCTGATACTGGCGTGTTTTCTGGACTATTACTCACAATTTTGTGGTCCCAAAGAAATTTCTATGGTTGTCGAACCCCAAGGCGTGCTTACGTGTGGGTCGTCAAGACTCGCAGTTTGGGCCGATTCTGGCTCGTTTCGTGGACCATTACTCACTTTTGGGGTCCCGAAGTGATTTCCATGATCGATGAACCTCGTGGTGCGTTTAC